>NW_028247278.1:0-88403 GCF_964263255.1 Lissotriton vulgaris | reverse complement strand
TAGAATAATGCTAATGTGTAGTGGAAGTATTGTTACGTAATATTTGGCAGCTTAAGTAGCTAAATCACAACATACATCAAAGTATGAGTGTCTGTCAATCAGTTAAATAAATATGGAAGTGTACAGTTTTACAACTTCATTTATGCACAAAACACAAAATAAATATGGATAAATACAGATAAAATGTCCAAAAAATAAATATGGATAAATACAGATAAAATGTCCCAAAAATAAATATCATAAAACTGGGAGCCCTGGGAGGAGGAAGATGGCGTCCGGCTAACATCGCTGCCGTGATGCTCCGATGTGACTCCCCTGTCGCCTCGCTTAAACGAAGCGCTAAGGCATGAAATTGGCATGAAAGAAAAGAAATTGCAAATAGGAGTCTAACCACCTGCATATTGGGCAAAGAAATTCGTGAAAGAAGGGAAAAGTGACATGCTATCGCAAGAGAAGCGGCCATCCATTTCTCTTACCTGTTCGCGTGGGTTCAGCTTCAAGCATCCTCTGTTGTTACAGTGCCTCGAGGAGCTCGTCCGTGCTCTGACATCCCGGATACATACCGGCCTGAGTAATCCCCCTACAGGCCAGCCGAGTGATGTAGTGAAATGCAAAGGAACCGCGAGGTGCAGGCAGAGACGGATGCCGTGGAAGTGGCACTCTCACCTCGAGTCTAACTGGCTGACGTTTGGCAGCTTCTCGAAGAGGCATCAAGGACAAGGAAGGAAGCGGTCTGCGCTTGCTATAATCTTCATCGCCATAGGAGAACAAAGGGAAGAAGACATGTCGGGTAAGGGAAGCCACACTAAGCATGGGCGGAAAATCCGTTAAGCTCGCGGATTTTGCAGATTTTCGGTAAATTCGCAATCCGCGAACGCTCGCGAATTTACCAAAAATCCGCAAATTCGCACGCAGCGGATTTTTTTTTCTTGGTGATACAATTTTGCGGCGCGCGGCGTTTACTTACCATCATTCAGCATTTGCGGAGTTGTTTTTCTTGATATTTTGCGAGTGCTGCGCCATTTTGGATCTTACTGCGGGATCCCGCGGGAATTTGGCGAGCACGATTACGTAATCGCGGCTTGCCAACTTGCACAGCGAGAGTTTGTCAACGCGAGTACGCCGTGATCACGTATCGCGGTACTTCGCAATTGCGAGCTTGTAGATGCGGCGAGCAGCAACAATCTCGCACTCGTGAAAATACAAAATTTGCAATTCTGCACAAGAAATCCACCAGCAAGCAGCATAAACCTTCTGGAAATGATGATTTTTATCTGAATAACTCCTCAGGTTGACATTTGCCTGCACTTTTTTTGCGAGGAGTCCATTTTGGGGAGGGGGGTGGGATAAGGAAGTGCCCCACAGTCTTCAACTTCCTGTTCCTGTCCAGCAGGCTCCTCCCAGTGCTTTGTCCATCTCCTGGTCACTTTTCATTTGGATCTGGACCTGGAAGGATTACTTTTTGTGTATGCTGCTGGATATTTGGATTTGAGGCCTTTTTGAATTTCTTTGGATCACTTTTGGATTAGAAATTTCACAAGTAAGTTTGTTTGGGGCATTACAGTTGCTGCAACTACAATTTTGGAAGTTTCGATTTTTGGGCTGTTTTGGGGCCTTTTGCCCAGGGGGAATCAGTGGTGGGTGCACTGAGTCTTTCTGTGGGGTGTTTTGAATTTAAACATCATGGAGGGGCTGGATGGCTTGGGATTGTGCTGATTTTTCTGTGTTTTTCGATTTTTTGGGGTGTTCATGGGGACAGACCATGTGGGTGGGGGCCATTTTGAGTGCTGCCACAGGCCCTGGCCATGTGCTGGGAGGGAGGGGGCCATTTTGAATGCAGGCAGTGTTCTCAGGCCTGCACCCATTTTGCCTAGCTTTCATCCATTATGCCCAGGGGTAGTGAGTGGTGCATGGGCCTAGTCTTTCTGTGGGTTTTCTTGAATTTAAACATCACGGAGGGGCTGGATGGCTTGGGATTGTGCTGATTTTTCTGTGATTTTCGTTTTTTTGGCCTGTTGTGGCCTTTTCACCAGGGGTAGTGAGTGTTGCATGGGCCTAGTCTTTCTGTGGGTTTTCTTGAATTTAAACATCATGGAGGGGCTGGATGGCTTGGGATTGTGCTGATTTTTCTGTGTTTTTTGATTTTTTGGGGTGTTCATGGGGACAGACCATGTGGGTGGGGGCCATTTTGAGTGCTGCTACAGGCCCTGGCCATGTGCTGGGAGGGAGTGGGCCATTTTGAATGCAGGCAGTGTTCTCAGGCCTGCACCCATTTTGCCTAGCTTTCATCCATTATGCCCAGGGGTAGTGAGTGGTGCATGGGCCTAGTCTTTCTGTGGGTTGTCTTGAATTTAAACATCATAGAGGGGCTGGATGGCTTGGGATTGTGCTGATTTTTCTGTGATATCCGTTCTTTTGGCCTGTTGTGGCCTTTTCACCAGGGGTAGTGAGTGGTGCATGGGCCTAGTCTTTCTGTGGGTTGTCTTGAATTTAAACATTATGGAGGGGCTGGATGGCTTGGGATTGTGCTGAGTTTTCTGTGTTTTTCGTTTTCTTGGGGTGTTCATGGGGACAGGCCATGTAGTTGGGGGCCATTTCGAGTGCTGCTACAGGCCCTGGCCATGTGCTGGGAGGGAGGGGGCCATTTTGAATGCAGGCAGTGTTCTCAGGCCTGCACCCATTTTGCCTAGCTTTCATCCATTATGCCCAGGGGTAGTGAGTGGTGCATGGGCCTAGTCTTTCTGTGGGTTGTCTTGAATTTAAACATCATGGAGGGGTTGGATGGCTTGGGATTGTGCTGATTTTTCTGTGATTTTCGTTTTTTTGGCCTGTTGTGGCCTTTTCACCAGGGGTAGTGAGTGGTGCATGGGCCTAGTCTTTCTGTGGGTTGTCTTGAATTTAAACATCATGGAGGGGCTGGATGGCTTGGGATTGTGCTGATTTTTCTGTGATTTTCGATTTTTTGGCCTGTTGTGGCCTTTTCACCAGGGGTAGTGAGTAGTGCATGGGCCTAGTCTTTCTGTGGGTTGTCTTGAATTTAAACATCATGGAGGGCTGGATGGCTTGGGATTGTGCTGATTTTTCTGTGATTTTCGTTTTTTTTGGCCTGTTGTGGCCTTTTCACCAGGGGTAGTGAGTGGTGCATGGGCCTCATCTTTCTGTGGGTTGTCTTGAATTTAAACATCATGGAGGGGCTGGATGGCTTGGGATTGTGCTGAGTTTTCTGTGTTTTTCGTTTTCTTGGGGTGTTCATGGGGACAGGCCATGTAGTTGGGGGCCATTTTGAGTGCTGCTACAGGCCCTGGCCATGTGCTGGGAGGGAGGGGGCCATTTTGAATGCAGGCAGTGTTCTCAGGCCTGCACCCATTTTGCCTAGCTTTCATCCATTATGCCCAGGGGTAGTGAGTGGTGCATGGGCCTAGTCTTTCTGTGGGTTGTCTTGAATTTAAACATCATGGAGGGGCTGGATGGCTTGGGATTGTGCTGATTTTTCTGTGATTTTCGATTTTTTGGCCTGTTGTGGCGTTTTCACCAGGGGTAGTGAGTAGTGCATGGGCCTAGTCTTTCTGTGGGTTGTCTTGAATTTAAACATCATGGAGGGCTGGATGGCTTGGGATTGTGCTGATTTTTCTGTGATTTTCGTTTTTTTGGCCTGTTGTGGCCTTTTCACCAGGGGTAGTGAGTGGTGCATGGGCCTAATCTTTCTGTGGGTTGTCTTGAATTTAAACATCATGGAGGGGCTTTATGGCTTGGGATTGTGCTGATTTTTCTGTGATTTTCGTTTTTTTGGCCTGTTGTGGCCTTTTCACCAGGGGTAGTGAGTGGTGCATGGGCCTAGTCTTTCTGTGGGTTGTCTTGAATTTAACCCTTTCGATGCTGATGACGAGCTCAGCTCGTCATCACCCACGGGTGTCGTGTGCTGATGACGAGCTGAGCTCGTCATGGTGCCACTAAAATGGCATTTTCCAGCACGGGGGGGGAAAACGCCCAGCAGCCATGTGGTTAAACATCATGGAGGGGCTGGATGGCTTGGGATTGTGCTGATTTTTCTGTGATTTTCGTTTTTTTGGCCTGTTGTGGCCTTTTCACCAGGGGTAATGAGTGGTGCATGGGCCTAGTCATTCTGTGGGTTGTCTTTAATTTAAACATCATGGAGGGGCTGGATGGCTTGGGATTGTGCTGATTTTTCTGTGATTTTCATTTTTTTGGCCTGTTGTTGTGGCCTTTTCACCAGGGGTAGTGACTAGTGAGTGTTGAATGGGCCTAGTCTTTCTGTGGGGTGTCTTGAATTTAAACATCATGGAGGGCATGGGATTGTGCTGATTTTTCAGTAGTTTTCGATTTTTTTGGGGTGTATAACTGAACTGATGTTCCTTTGTCTTCCATTGCTTTTAGGTGCACAAGACTCAAGAGAACCACCAGTGCCAGGAAGAAGTCCTGCAGCGGTGTGTGTGTGCAGCATAACGTCACGCGACGTCACGTCTGGCCACAGACAACTTTGCAACTCGTGCAACTGCGGCCTGCTGTTCTGACCTGCTCTGAAGAAGATGGCCCCAAAATAAGTTCTCCGTAGCTCCTCTAGCAAGAAAGTTGCCAGTAAGGAGCAGAAGAAGCAAGTTACCAAGGAGGCTGGTGTGCCGGCCGCCACGTTTTTTGGGAGTAAAAAAAAAAGGTACGCCTGCAGCAGCAGCTGGATCTGCTGGGGACCAAGCTGGGAGCAGCACCCCCGCTCCATTGGGCTCAGTGCCTCCACCACCACCACCACGCCAACTTAAGTCCAAGCCCTTGAGTGCTGCAGAGGCAGTCAGTGTACTTCTTCAATCACCATCGACCAGTGATGTTGGCTCATCGCAAGAAAGTAGCAGCAATGTCCCTGAATCAACACAGGTTGTTGTAACTCATCTGACAAGTGTTGAACAACCACAGCCACAACAACAACCACATGTGCAAGTACAAGCCCAAGTACATGTGGAAGGCGAGGCAGCGCAAGGAGATGCGCAAGCAGAGGTGCATGGAGGGTCACAACAAGTGCCCACAATAGTTGTTCCTCTCGAAGTAGGGGCACATCAGGAAATCGACAATCAAGCCGATGTATCATTGGAAGCCACTCCTCCTGATGATCATTCATTGTCTTCCACATCCCTAGCAAGGAAAAGATCAAGGTTGGTGTTTACATCTTCTTCAAGCCCACCTCCTTCTGATGATCTGGATGAAGATTGGCAACTATCACGGCCGTCTGAGAGTGAAGCACACCATGATCTGACAAAGGTACTTAAGCGTAAAAGGAAGGTCCTCGAAAAACTCATAGTTATGGAGTGTGATGAGGCTCAACAAGAAGTGGCGGATACTCCTGTTGATGAAGACTCTCACGACGACGACGCAGTCATCATAAAGGTCACTGCAGCCCCAGCGGGCATGCAGCAAAAAGACATTTTGACCCTAGCCCAAGAAGCTGCTGAGCGTGATGATGTTGTCGACGAGGAGGCAATGGAAGAAACACCACAATCATTGGAGTTAACTAGTACACCAACACCTACCGCTTCCATATTTCTTAGTCGCCAGAAGGGACCTCCATCCACCTCGCCCTCAATTAGTGGTGGTGAAAGTGCAAAACGTACTGAAGTTCGGCAATCCACATCCTCCACTTCATCTGGCATTAGCAGCAGGACCACCACCACGAGTATCGCCGCCTCCTCCGGCCCCCAAAGACATTTCAAGTCCGCAGTTTGGGACTTCTTTAGTGTTTGCCCAAAAAAGGAAAACTTTGCCATTTGTTGCATTTGTAAGTTGGCAGTTAGTCGTGGTAAGTTTGGTTCCAACTATGGTACCGGAGGCCAGAGAGGTCATCTTGAAAGAAAGCACGCTGTCAAATGGTTTGCACACCTACAGGCGATCAAGGAAGCCCGAATTGCACGTAATGCTGTTTCATCTGATGATGACGAGGAGGAAGAAGACGTGTCAAACACTTCACTTACACCGGCCAGTACCCCTGTCAGCAGCACACCCCATGTGAGCCACACTAAGAGTGTGGGAGAGAGTGAAACACCAATGCGAAAAAGTTCATCAGCGAGCGTAACTGGGTCGAAGATATCATCATCATCCCGTAAATGCTTGGTCCAGGGCAACATTAAAAAGATGTTGTTTACAGAAGCGCAATATGAACGCAACCACCCACTGACGCGTCTGTATAACACTAGCTCTGGACCTTCTCCCTTTTTCTTTTGTAGAAGGGGTTGGTTTTCTAGAATTAGTGGCAGCGCTCTACCCTAAATGGAAGGTTCCTAGCCGGTTCCATTTTGCCAGAGTTGCGGTTCCAGCACTACATGAAGATGTGCTGGAGGTGATTGGGGCAGCTTTGCAGAAGAGTGCTGTTCACACTATACATCTGACAACAGACATGTGGACCAGTGGCGCAGGCGCTGATTACATGTGCATCACTGCACACTGGGTCTCTTTATCAGGGGTTAAAGCAAAGCTAAACGCAGGTGTTGACCCGGACCAAGTTTTAAAGCTGCTCGGAAACATGCAACACTAGCCATGTTTGGTTTGGAGAAACGTCACACAGCACAAAACATTTTGGATGAGTTTAACACAAAGATCCTTGACTGGCTGTCCCCCCAAAAATGCCAGATTGGTTATGTTTCCACGGATAATGGCGCCAATGTAGTTAAGGCCATGGAGCTGGGTCAGCATTTCAGAGTGCCGTGTTTGGCGCACTGTATAAACCTGGTTGTCAAAAAATTCTTGAGTGATAAAGACAGTCCAGCGTACGAGGTAGTGGAGACCTGCCGAAAAACTTGCAACCATTTCAGCCATTCTTTTAAGGCCCGGAAGCATCTGAGGAGCCTGCTACATGAACGTCGAATGCCAGTGAAAGCACTCATCCAGGAGGTGGCAACACGTTGGAACTCAACCTTCTACATGCTTGAGCGTCTGTATGAGCAGTATACGGTACTCGATCAATATTTCTTAACACAGGGTACAGCTCAGAAGGACCTGAGGATGGGTGCGGCGCAATGGGACATAGTTAAAAGCCTGACACGCATGCTTCATCCTTTTGAGGTCTTCACGCGTGCAGTCAGCAAGGAGGACTGTAATTTGGGAAAAGCTATCCCATTGTTGTACATGCTGGAGCACCAACTGAAGGAGGTGTGTTCTGTGTTTCAAAAAAATGAAAAAAACAAAGACCCTTTTGTTTTGGCGGAGAAATTATTAGAGCGCCTACAAGGTGATGAACGTCTTCAAATGATCCACTCAAACCAGCATTACATTTGTGCTACTATTCTGGATCCACGCTACAAAAAGGCGCTGGCAGGCCGAGCATTCTTTCCTTTTGATGATGAACATGTTCCAAAGTACAAACGTTGGCTAGCCTTGTCAGCCAAGAGGTTTGAAAGAGAACGGCAGAAAATTGAAGGAATAGGCAGTACATCAGCATCAGCAGGCCATCCCCAGTCAAAACAATCCACTTCTGCACCTGTGGCTGTGGCACAAGTGACCTCTGAGCCGTTAAAGACACCGGCAACCAGATCATCTGCACCAGACACAACAGAAACATTGGAGGCTGAAGAGGATTGGCTAGATCGGCTTGGGTTTGGTTCTCAAAAGGTCACAGCAACAGCTAAGCAAAGTGGAGGAACCTTGGAGGAGGACCTTGAGTCGATGGTGAAGGACTATCTGAATGATTCAACAGAGGTCTATGTTAATGCTGACCCATTGGCGTATTGGCATGGGAAAAAAGAATTGTGGCCACAGCTCTCCAACCTGGCTTTAAACTACTTGTCTTGCCCACTCGCAAGTGTGTCTTCTGAACGTGTTTTCAGTGCTGCTGGTGCCATTGTAACTCCCAAACGGAGCCGCCTCTCGCCCAAAAATGTGGAGAGGTTAACAATGATCAAGATGAATCAGCACCTCATACCACCAGATTACAGAGTACGAGAAAGCGCGCCGGATGAAGACGAGGTGGACAGCAACGTAGATGAGGGAATTTCTACTCTGTCAGGTGACACTGAGCTCACCCTGCCTGAATTCGCAGAGTATGAAGACGAAGCCTTATTCTTATTTCTGGACCTTAACACCGAGCCCTGAAAATGAGACAATGAATCAATAACTTTCTTTTTCGTCCTTATTCACTTTCATTCCTGTGTGTCTGTCTTTCTTTGTTGTGCACAGTTAATATAATTCTCAAACTTTAATCACCTAATCACAAAAACAAGCCCATCAGCAGAACTGTCTTCACTTGTTTGCTTATTGATTTGAAGGTGCGGCAGTCTGCATTCCTCAGGTTCACAAGTTCAGAAGAACATGCTCCTCTATCCTGCTCCTCCAGACTCCTATTTCCATCAAAGCAGAGGGCTGGATTACGCCCAATGAAGAAAGACTCAGCACTTGTGGGGGTGTTCTACTTCTTTGCGGGTGAGTTGACGGCTCTGGGGCCATTGCTGGGAAGCTCCAATACCGGATAAAAGTGGTTTGGACCAAATCGGAGGCGGAATTTTTTTTGTGTTTTTGATGACTTGCTTGACTTTGAGGTGCTCTTTGGGGGGGTTCCGGCTGTTTGTGGGTGAGTTTCGGGGTCTGGGAGCACTGCTGGGACAGTCTAATCTTTATTGCATTTGCTTTTCAGGAAATCCGTGTTGGTAAACCGGAGTTATGGCCTAGCTACACAGCGCGTTTGGACCGAAGGACGAGAAATATTGTAAGTATGACATTTTGCTTTTGGGCTGTTTGGGGGTGTTGTGCTTTTTGGCGGGTGGGTTGGCGGGTCTTGGGGCATTCCTGGGAAGGTCTAATACCGGATAGAAGTGGTTGGGACAAAATCCACGCTTTTTTGTTGTTGTTGCTATTTCTGACATTTTGCTCAATGTAGCGTTTTCGGGGGCCTGTTTGGTGGGCTTCCTGGTGTTTGTGGGTGGGTTTCGGGGTCTGGGAGCAATGCTGGCTACGGATAATTTAGTTTGCAAGAGGTTTGAAGCAAATCCATGGTGGCAGAGGGGAGTTAGGGCCTAGCTGAAGAGCGCGCGCGGAGTGATTTGGGAAATTGGCAAAAAAATGACTAAGTCCACATTTTTGTACTTTTGCTCTTTGGCTGTTTGGGGGTCTTCTACTCGTTTTCTCCTGGGTTGACGGCTCTGAGGCCATTGCTGGGAAGCTCTAATAGCGGATAAAAGTGGTTTGGACCAAATCGGAGGCGGAAATTTTTTTGTGTTTTTGATGACTTGCTTGCCTTTGAGGAGCTCTTTGGGGGGGTTCCGGCTGTTTGTGGGTGAGTTTCGGGGTCTGGGAGCACTGCTGGGACAGTCTAATCTTGATTGCATTTGCTTTTCAGGAAATCCGTGGTGGTAAACCGGAGTTATGGCCTAGCTACACAGCACGTTTGGACCGAAGGCCGAGAAATATTGTAAGTATGAGATTTTGCTTTTGGGCTGTTTGGGGGTGTTGTGCTTTTTGGCGGGTGGGTTGGCGGGTCTTGGGGCATTCCTGGGAAGGTCTAAACCCGGATAGAAGTGGTTGGGACAAAATCCACACTTTTTTTTTGTGCTATTTCTGACATTTTGCTCAATGTAGCGTTTTCGGGGGCCTGTTTGGGGGGCTTCCTGGTGTTTGTGGGTGGGTTTCGGGGTCTGGGAGCAATGCTGGCTACGGATACTTTAGTTTGCAAGAGGTTTGAAGCAAATCCATGGTGGCAGAGGGGAGTTAGGGCCTAGCTGCAGAGCGCGCGCGGAGTGATTTGGGAAATTGGCAAAAAAATGACTAAGTCCACATTTTTGTATTTTTGCTCTTTGGCTGTTTGGGGGTCTTCTACTCGTTTTCTCCTGGGTTGACGGCTCTGGGGCCATTGCTGGGAAGCTCTAATACCGGATAAAAGTGGTTTGGACCAACTCGGAGGCGGAATTTCTTTTGTGTTTTTGATGACTTGCTTGCCTTTGAGGAGCTCTTTGGGGGGGTTCCGGCTGTTTGTGGGTGAGTTTCGGGGTCTGGGAGCACTGCTGGGACAGTCTAATCTTGATTGCATTTGCTTTTCAGGAAATCCGTGGTGGTAAACCGGAGTTATGGCCTAGCTACACAGCGCGTTTGGACCGAAGGCCGAGAAATATTGTAAGTATGAGATTTTGCTTTTGGGCTGTTTGGGGGTGTTGTGCTTTTTGGCGGGTGGGTTGGTGGGTCTTGGGGCATTCCTGGGAAGGTCTAATACCGGATAGAAGTGGTTGGGACAAAATCCATAAGGAAAAGCCTTTTGGCACTTTTTGTAACTTAGGGTTCGTTAGGGTTAGCCCTAGTAGCAGGATTGCATGTGTTTTGGGGTGTTCTAGATTTTTGCAACTGAGTTCTGGGGTCTTAGAGCACTCGTGAGAATGTGTAATTTTGGTTGCAAGTCATTTGAAGAAAATCCATGGTGGGAAAGGGGGGATTTGGCATAGTTAAAGAAAGCCTCTGCCACTATTCTTAACTTATGGCTCGTTAGGGTTAGCAGTATTTCTATTGCATGTGTTTGGGTGGGGGGGTTTTCGAGTCTTGGAGCGATGCTGGCTATGGATACTTTTGCTTGCTTGCAAGTAGTTTGAATACAATCCACAGTGGGTAAGGGGGTATTTGGGCCTACTTTTACTTTCGAAGTACGTTTTGTCACCAGTTTTCTGCTAGGCCTCGTTTTTTGAGATCTGATTGGGGGTCTTCTATATTTTTGCAACTGGCTTTAGTAAGGGTCTGGGTGGAAGCACTGCTGGGAAGGTCTAATTTTGTTCTAAAACACAGTTTACAGTACACCTAGCTTGAGGGGAAAGATCCGCTAAATTAATTCGCTCATACTTATTTATCCTTGAAAAGGTGACTCAGACAGAGTACGCACTTTCAAAAATGTTGTACTGTCTATTAGGAAAATCAAAGTGTGACTTTTGCACTACACAGCGTACATACCTTATATTTATTTATCAGTGCTGTTTTTCGTTCAATAATTACAGGCCGGGTTTCAGTCTGCAATGGGGAAAAAAGGATGGAGTCAGGCTTCACATTAGCGAGCCGCAATTCAGCATCCACCAGGCAGGCAGTGTACAGGGTGTCTTCTGGTCACCAACATTGATGGACGAAGCGTCAGCTGGAATGGAGGAGTGCCGCTAATAAGAGGAATTGTTTGCTGCATGCAACTTACTTACCAAATTCAACAGGACAACTACAACAATACAGATACAGTATCCATTCTTTTATTCAATGAATGTGTGTGACTGCATTTCTTGGATCTCTCTCTGCTTCTAAATTGATCCCTACAGCCATTCTATAGGTTTTACTTCGGCTATTTTTTTAACCTAATTTAATGTAGCCCTGTACTGTTGCATTCTGGCATTCACGGTTGTCGAAAGTACTACTTACTTTTCTGTAACAATGCATTCAGTAGTGCATGCACTTCCTTTATGTCACGTAAAAGATTTATGGTTAGCTTTGTACACAAAAATTTCTTTATGTTCAATTATTGTTTGTCCATGCTGTGCTTTGCAAACCCTAACCCTCTTCCCCCGGGTTGTGTGGTTTTGCTTGATGTGTGACTAACTGACATCAATAATTCCACAGACTTGCTGGGGAGGATAAGGTCATAGCAACAGGCTGGTGAAGGAATCCAAGGATATATTCTAGACTTACTCAGCTTCAGTACTATTTCTTGTAGTATTAGCCAATGTCAAAGAAATCCTACGCAAGTACAAGTTATACTATAAATACATTACCATTTGTTAGGCTACATTGTGGCACTGTTGTAGTCTAGTGTACTGTCACCTGCTATATTCTCTATCGTACCGTTGTAATGCTACAGTAAGGACAAACCAGGTTTCATTTTCTTTTTTTCCATAGCCATGCAACTGCCACTGTGTCACACCACTAGTACCACCACAAGGAGGAGGAAATTTCAGCCGCCCTGGATTGCAACCTTAATCGCCATTTCCTGTGGAGCCAGCCCTGGGCCTAGCCCTACTTTCAAACAGAAATTACAGGTAAGATAAGCGTTTGGTTGGAGGTAGTATAATGGAGTATTAGGAGAGACGAGAGATTGACGGTAGTACTACTAAAGTCCTAGGAGTCAGATAGTACCATGAATGATTCAGGCATCCATCCATTCAAAGTATATGCACACATACAGTTTCTGTTTCACCCACCCAGGCTGTTCTCCTTCCACCCATCCTTGCTTCATCATTCACCCAGCCATGCACCATACCATATTCTTTCCTTCCCAGCCACCTCGGGGACCAAGCAAACACATATAATTCTTCTTTGCCAGTCATCATTACATTTCTCGTCCTTTCACACTTACTTACACCCTTCTTTCGCCTTTCGTTCATCCCATCCATCAAGATCATCTCAGATCTGATTGGGATTCTTCTCACCAAAAACTTCACAGCTAAGTCGAAGTACATTTAGAGGAGGCTACTACCTGGTTTATTTATAATACACCCGTGCAGAAAGCACACTCTGCAGTCTTCAATCTCAATAAGTAAGGAATATATAGCTTACCTCTGCCCGCCACCACCATGTCATCCCCCACAGAATTGTCCGGCACTTCCACCGCCTCCTCCCCAGAGTTGTCCTCGTCCAATGCCACCGTCACCTCCGCGCTGGCCCCGCCTCCAGATGTTCCACTTACAAAGTACATTTAATAATGTTAGAATACACCACTCACTACTATATAATATTTGGTCTAGGAGGAAGAAAGAAATGTGAAAAAAAGTATACAATGTAATAATTTGTGACTGTCTACTCTAAAGTAAAAATTTCCCTTTTTCCAGGGAAGGCTGTTGTCTTGCTGCACTTTTTGGCACAACTGATGAATGCTTGCTTTTTATTTTTAACACGCACCACTTTTTCTCCTAACAGACAGAAGCTTGACTTCTAAGAACACGAGCAGGATCAAGTTCAAACCAGGTGAGAGCTCGGCTCGACCACAAGAAATGTGTCCAATTAATCGTCAGCACTAAGCACATTTCCATTTTCAGTTAAACGTTTACTTTTATGACAAACTTGATTTTAATAAATGTGTTTACTTTTAATAAAGCTTTTAAACTTAAATAGACTCTGTGGTTTTTGGTCCTCCAGACTAGAGTGGATAAGCTAAAGGTTTTGCAATTTTTGCAAGCATGAGTCCGTGCCTCTGACATCATTGGGGAATAATCATAATCATCGGTGACTTTGGGAGCTAAATGACTCTGCCACACTATCTAGTCAGTAAGGAGATTGGGGGTTCAACTACAAAGTCTGTTATCACTGAGGTATGTGGAAAGTCTAACAGCACCTATTATAATTGATAAGCTAAGCAATGCATTATTTAGTGTCCATAGTTCTGTTTGTGCAGATTTGTCCCTGCAACCGTAGTAGAATGGATTGTCCTCCTATCCAAACCAAAAGTAAAGTAGTATCTTATTCTTTCTTGGTGGTCATTCACCTTTTTATTGTTGGCAATTGTCAAAGCATAAACATTTAGAAGACTTGAAAAGACATTATGGACAATCCCAGAGGACTGCACTCTGTGCATAGAGCTATTGCTGACTAGAATGGGAGTCCAATGGAATTGCCAAATGTGCAATCTTAGATAGCTACACAGACAGACTAATAAGAATAATCTAGTAATACCACACAGAGTCATAGTCGAGGCAGGATAAGAATTTAGATCCAGTCTACAAGAATATCAAAGACGATTTAGAAAAAATCGAATGAGGAACGCTGGGAAAAAATAAGTACTCTATATTAAAATTAAAACTTACTGGGGCCAGCAAAGGAGCCCTCGCCTGCCCTATCCTGGCCTGCATCCTCAACAGCACCCTCCTCCTCCTCCTCCTGTGTCCTCCTCTTGCCCCTGGGGGAAGCTGATATACAACATGAAAGAAAGAAAAACAGAAAACATGGATGATATTTGTCAACCAAATCAAACATTTCAAAAGAACTAACAAAATATTTTGGCGAAATAGCAAATAGACAACTATTCAACGGGATATATTATTGACCAATCTAATGTGGTCTACTACGTTATTAGTATTGCTTGATTTGCGGACCGTCGAATTGTAAACTTCTTATGTAACTCACTACACAAAGTACTAAAAAGGTTTGCCTAGGATTGGCAGGCAGCAGTCCGCAGCACGCGAAGTGACAGCCAAAGTCCACCGTGATTGCAGATCAGTGACAACACTAAAGTTTCCTACTACATTAACCAGTCATTAAAATACTCAAACTATCAATCCACCACCACTATTTCTTCTTATCGCCATGTGTACAAAGGAAGGACTGAACTTGAGTCTGGAGGGGCTGATTTAGAAGCCCCTTGCGGGTCTTTTGCTCCATTGTTGCGTGACTTTTGTGACGCAGCGGCAGCACAAAAGAGGCGCAATGGAGCGGCGTATATTAACAACGTGACGCATATGGGAGATGCATCACGTTGTAAAGCCCTGCGCCATCAGGGGGCGTTCCGGCGCAAGGGAGGGCGTTCCTGCGCAGGAACGCATCCTAAAAGTGGCTGAGGGAAATCTACAAGATTTCAATCACTCACTTTAACGACAATGATGCGTGACTCAAACCCTGCGCCTGCTTGAAGCAGACGTACGGCTTGACGCAGCTTTGGGGAGATAGGGCACCCCAGAGCATTGATGGAGCTGCGCCATCGTTGCGACGCAACTCCAGCAATGCGCCGCCCTTACGGCACAGATGTGTAACGCTTTGGTGACGTTTTGGGCCCATGGTGCGCCGCATTGTAAATACGGTGCACCATGGGTGATAGTGGCGCGGCGCACAATTACTGGCGCATCCCTGCTACTTTGCAGGGATGCGCCGGTAATTAAACATCTGAACCTTAGTGTGTAGCATTACGCAGTTCTTTAAACTACACTCATACATAATTTCACAGGCCAATGAAATGAACACAAAATCGGAAACAAATAAGCATAGTAGCAACACTACTGAGAAGGAGAGCAGTGCACCTGAAATGCGCAGAAGATTTTGAAATATAATATACCTACAATGTAATGAGCAGCATTATTGCTCTTGGTAAAAAAAAAATTGCAATATAATAACACAGCAGGAGAAAACAGAGTAGTAAAGAAATAGCTACTACTACTACTCACCAAGCCCGGGGATCTCGAGGCCAAGCAGGTCGAGCAGATCTCGTTCACGGGTCAGAACATCCGTCCAGCGGTGGGTGGCCTGGTTGTAGGTGCGCCGGACCCGAGAGTGGTGGTACATGGCGCGGCACACCTTATCCCACCGCTTCCGGCGATCCCGCATCCCGTACCCGCCTCCGATCTTGCCGCCTGACATTATGGTCCTGGGGAGGTGGCGCTGTACATAGAACACTAGTGCGCCCACCTCCTCCGGGCTGAAAATCTCCCGGGGTGCGACTGTCTCCCCCCTCATATTCGCAAGAATTTGCGGCTTCCGAATCCGATCTCGCGCGTGTTCGGTCCCCGCGAATCCCGCGAAATTGCAGAAAAACGAGTTTTGCAAAAACTGAAAGCACTCGGCAGGTGCAAGAGTTCAAACTCATCATTAGTAACAATTCACTGTAGTGCTTCCTGACTGGGGCCCCTCCAGAGTTCAGTTGCTAGTTGCAACAATTGTATGACCCTGCTCTGACCCTCACAGCAGGCTCATAGAATAGCTAGAAGTAGGCCACAAAGGTCCTGGAAAAAAAAATTGCACTGCAACAGAAAGCAAATTACTGATAAGGAAGCAGGTCCCAGACCTGGAATTTTAAAACAGTGACACATTAATAAACTAACCCCAAATTAATTCATGTCAGTTGAAGCAGGTCAGGTGTGCTTGCTTTCCCCCCCCCCATAATCTACAGTGATGATGAACCAGAGGGTGGCATTGATGTATCAGAGGGTGGCATGGGTGAAAGAGAGGGTGGCAGTGGTGAAACAGAGGGTGCTGGGAGGCTGTGATGATGAACCAGACGTAGAAACAACATAGTCGCGACCGTTGCGAGCCGACAAGTAAGTTCGCAATTGCGAACTAGTACCAAACCCTCGCGAACTGGCAGAAACCCTTGCGAACACACAAAAAAAATATCCGCAAATTCGCGAGAATTCGCGGATTTTGCGGATTGCGAGTTCGCAAATTCGCAAAATTCGCGAACGCCAGATTCGCAAAATTTGCCCATGCTTAAGCCACATCATTAAACCTAAGGGTAGCACGATTCCTAGCACACAACTCGCTCCAGCCCCTGCCGTCACCCGCCAAAAAAAACAAGACGCTATAAAACAAGACATAGTGAGGCCAGGTGTGCAGACAGCTAAAGGCAGGGGCACCGATAAAGGGGTAGCTAAAACTGACTTTCCAGCTAAATTAGCCAGTGAGACTCTTCCTTCCTGCAGGTGGCAGCTTCACCAAAAAAGTCTCGGGCTGCCTCGCCAAAGAGAATGACGGCTGCCAGCCTTTGATCACTGCCAGCTTTGGGGCCCTGAGTGTGGGCGGGGATCCGATCCAGCAGACTAAACCAATAAAGGTGAATGTAGCTAATGTCGGTTCAAGCGTGATAGACTTGCTTTCAGAGGCAACAATGAATCCAAGTGAGCCGGCTTCACCCGCTGCCCTTCCTATACATAACTGCCTTTAGGAAGACACTGTCAGCTCCTCTCACCTGCTCTGACCAGACAATACTTTAGGGGCTAAGGGGTTGGACCCTGCACAAGAACCTTTGGAGAAATCACAACTGGAGAATATACCCAGCACTCCGGACAATCCAGATCCATACTACTCACTCACGGATGAGTCATTGATGTCAGATGTGAGTATCTCCCTATCAAGTGAGGAGGAAGGAGGCAAATGGTATAATAGCGCCAGCTCTAACTCAGATGTACAAAAGCAGCGATTCTCTAAAAAACTACAAAAAAAAGAGACAGAGACCGTCTCAGGAAAGAGCAGGGCTTATCGGACAAAGAAATCACTCCAGAACTGACATGGGATTACAGCGGTACACCACCTTTTTTGATCCACTCCAACTCTACGAATGTTTCCGGTGGGAACCAAACAATTATAAGTAGTAGGATGGAATCGCCGGATCCTGCTGGCGAGAAGGGAAAGGAGCTAGCTCTTGCAGATATCCTCCATTCCATCAAAAGCTTTCAAGCCAAAGTTAAATCCGACAGCCGCAGATCCCACCTTGCGGCAAAAAAACTTCAAGGTGCGGTCAGGAAGGTGGGGAGGACCTGTGCAGAGATCGCTGACCGAATGACGACAGTCGAAGAAAGAACGGAGCAATTGGAGAAAGATGTTACCTCCCTGCAAGTTCAATCCGAGGGGCATGAAGAAGCTGTCAAAGACATGATGTGGAAGCTCGAGGAGCAGGAAAATCACCAATGACCCAATAATCTCCGCTTTTTAGGAATACCCGAAGGTATTGAAAAGGACGATCCCAGGAAATTTATGATCACACTCCTTCAGAACGCCTTTCCTGACTTACAATCCTGGGATTGGGAGAAAGAGGTTCAAAGAGCCGACAGATTTCCTTTGATGATCAAGAACCGCAATAAAGCAACACAACACCCTCGTGCTATGCTAGTGTTCTTTGAAAACTTCCTACTCCGAGAGGCTAGTACAACGACCTAGCCCGACCCACCAGAAAATGATCATTTGATGGCGTTACATTTTTCACCAGGCCAGACTTTGCACATGCCATGGTGGAGCGGAAATGGCGATTAAGACAACTCTTCGACCCCTTCCAGAAACTAGGGGCATCAGTCTTCCTTCAGAACCCTGCTAGACTAAAGATTATATATAAAGGGTGGATCTGCAGCTTTATCTCCGAGATACAGGCTAAAAATTATTTGGCAGAGCTCCAGGAACTAAAATAATGCTGTAACAAAAGCAAATCTAAAATGCTCTCAATCCTTCTTTCCCTTTTCCCCTTTTTTTTCTTTCTTTCTCATTTACTCTCTTCAGTCATGCCTAACCAGAATACTAATTAGCTTCAGGGGAGCTCACACCGGGCTCACTTGGTCCTGAAACGGCAGGGTCAGGTAGCCTCCAGAGGTGGTGGTGGGTGGGGGGAGCGAAGGGTGGGGGGGGGTAAGGTCCGGCCAGACAGAGTTTTTTGGGTTTTTTTAGAGAAAGGGGAGATTCTAATTATCTAGCACTTTTTCTCTCCGCGATGATTGAGGCTTTGGTGCTCAATGTATTTAAAGCATTAATGAAGAAATATGTAAGGATATATAAATTAATGAAATGGGGATGTTAAGAATTATATCACTAAACATTTGTGGTTTAAATGATTTAAAAAAAAGACAGATGGTCTCAGTAGGACTACAAACTATGGGTGCTAACTTAGTGTGGTTACAGGAGACTCATATTGAAGGCTCGCGATCACATCTACTAAAATCACTGGGATACAATCTGATTGGTCCTACTACACAGGGCGCTCGGGTAAGAGGGGTGGCAATTTTAGAGAAAGGGGTAGGGGATCATTTTACTCGGACAAAAACTGATAAATATGGAAGATGGGCAATCTCAGATTTACAGACGGGACAATCTAAACCAATGACCATCTGCTCTACTTATGGAGGTAATTGTGACGACTCCTCTGTAATTAATCAGATCTCTAGTGAACTCTCCCACTGGCCATTACCATTACTTATTTGTGGGGACTTTAATATAAACCTTCCTCCTGACTGGTCAGTGGGAGATGACTGGCAGTATCACGGTCAGAAGCCTAAGGTCTTTAGGGCGATAAAGCAGTTATGCATTACACATAGGCTAGTTGATGGATGGCAAAAGTCGAACCCTAATGATCCAGGGTATACGTTCTATTCAAATCTGCACCAGACACATGTTAGGTTGAACTATTTTTTGATGTCCAATTCATTAAGAGCCATACCAGAAGTAAAAAGCTACCAAGTGTTCTTTCAGATCACAATCCCTTGTTATGTACGATTGGTTTGACCCATATGAATCAGACACCGAGAGTATGGACATTTGAGAGATCCTTGCTTCTTGAGAATGAATACTGCAATCATATGAGAGGCTGGATCACCAACTTTATAGAAGATAATTATGGGAGTACCTCAGTAAATTTTGTGTGGGATGCTCTAAAGGCAGGGATTAGGGGAGAAACAATGCAATACTCATTAAGAGCTAATAAATGGCAAGAGAGTCTCTCTGTGAACTACAGGAGATTCTGAAGGAGGCTGAAGAAAATCTTATAAGGACAACGCGAGACTCCCTAACCACAGAAGATATTACGAATAGACAGTATCAGGTTGGAATTGCCAAAGCAGCTATCACTAACATCTTTACTATCAAATCGGTTAAAAAAGCTGCCACTCACAGTGAGAATGTTTATGAGGTTAGTGAGCTGGTTGGTCATCAGTTGGCCATTCATATGAGACAGCTAGCTTCACAGAATAATATAAGTGATATTCAAGACCCAACTAAAGGCCTGATATCTGATCCAGCGAAAATAAGAGAGGCATTCTGGTGTTTTTATAGCACTCTATACACGGAGGAAAGTGAACCAGATCCAGAAAAGATGAAGCAATATCTTGATAAAGATGCATTCAATAAACTTAATGAAGAAGATCAGGGATATTTAGAGAAGATTCCGAATATTTAGGAAATAGTAAAAATAATAAAAGATCTTCCCTGTGGGAAAGCAACTGGATTGGATACTATCCCTTTGGAATTTTATGTAGTTTTCCTGGACCAACTTAAGGATTTAATACTAGACCTCCGTGTGCATATATTTTCAAGGGGCAGCCCCCAACCTCTTGGTCCATGGCTAAAATAGTGATTTTTCCCAAAAAACACAACCCCCCGGATCAGATGGGATCTTATCGACCTATCACTTTGATCAATGTTGATTCAAAAATATGTTCCAAATTAATAGCTAATCGCATTTCACCAATCATCCATAAAATCATCTCAAAGGTTCAACACGGCTTTGTCCCCGGAAGGGAAACCACCAGTCATATTCGGCGAGTGATTAGTTCATTTGATAACACCAAGGTGGCAGGAGACCCTAAGGCATTAGTACTTCTCGATGCAGAAAAGGCTTTTGACAGGGTCTCCTGGCCATTCCTGTGGCTCGCAATGTCCCGGGTAGGATTCAAGCAAGGGTTCATACAGGCTCTCCAGAAACTTTACATTAACCCTCGAGCTGTGGTCATGGTTAACAGTAGTCTTTCTAAAGAACTGACAATATCAAGAGGAGCTGGACAGGGGTGTCCGTGCTCGCCGTTGCTGTTTGCAATTTACATCGACCCCTTCATCCGTCAATTGGAATGCAATGGGGGCATAGTTTCTATCTCGACACAAGGATACCTGACAAAAACCCTTGCCTAGTGACCGCTGACCCAAACCTGCTATGCCTACCATCGAAGCAGAGGCAGAAGATTTTGGGAAAGTTGCAGGGTACGCACTGAACCAAGGGAAGACACAAATAATCCTGAATAACAAGTGTGATATGACAGACACTTGTGTAACGGAAAAGGCCACATATCTAGGTAGCTGTATCACCTCTAAATTAGGGAATCTAGTTGATATAAAAATGAAACCTACATTACATACAATGCAGAAAGATCTTCGCCGCATTGATAATTTACATCTGTCCCTGATAGACCGGGTGAATGCCTTAAAAATGGTGTATTTTCCCAAACTTCTTTACATCTTCAGATCAATAAATTTAGAAATATCAGACCAGTGGTTTAAAGTGATGGAATATACCTTCTCGAATTTTATTTGGGCATACTCCCAACCCCGCCGAGCATATACATTATTGACACTTCCTAAAGAGAAAGGGGGACTAGCCCTCCCAAATCTAAGGGCTTATTACTGGGCTTCGGTTTTGTTATATAGTAACAAACTCTTTCAGCTTGACGGGACGGAGATAGCCCTGGTCAATGATGGTCCTCCATCTACCAGTTAAGTCTATGTAATAAAACTACTGGCTACCTCTGGAGATATCTCTACGATAGCTATCACAAAAAAGTAAGACATAAAACACTAATGGGTAGCTTTAAGGAATGGAAGAATGTGAGAAAATTGTTGGGTATAGGGCGTCTGTCATTCTACTCACCTCTCCTAAAAAACCCAGTTCTTCCTGAAGTATTTAGTGATATGTGTATAAACAGGTGGAATGCCGCCGGAATTACCCATATTGGATGTGTATTCTCAATAGAAGGGCTACTCTCCTTTGAGAAATTAAGAGAACAATATCACCTAGAATGAAGAGATTTCTTCAAATACCTCCAAATAGGAGATTTTTTACTACAACATACCAGGGGAAATACAACATTTGATAAAATAGACATAGCTGAGATACTTTGCACCCCCAAGAAAAGATTCAGGATTGGAGGGATGTACTCTCTCAATTTCCGGATAACATAGAGAAAACAGTACAAAAATGGCAGAATAAAATAACTATTACAACGGAAGAATTTGAATATGCATACGGCCTGTCACAATCTGTGCTTATGTCAAATAAATTGCAGAAGCAGTTTTACAAAATGTGTTTTTTCATGTATTATACTCCGGACAGAATTGCTAAATGGGGGAGTGGGAAGGGCACATGTTGTTTTAGATGTATGTTACCTAATGCCGACTGTATCTACATTTTTTCCTCATGTGTAGGTCTAATGACTCTAAAATTTAGTATCCAATTTTTTTTTACCTTAGTGTTAAAAACAGAGATAACATTATCAAATGAAATGATTGTTTGGGGGTATCGAACTCCACAGACACAATAATCGGATATGAATTAATTTTTGTTGCAATGGCAGTATTAAGGAATTGTATAGCTTCAGCTTGGCTAGATCCCATTGCTCCTTCATTCCAACAGTGGTTCCCCAGACTGTTAGCAATTTTTAATCTAGAAATGGCTATATACAAAACAAAAGGCAATAAGCGCCGGATAAAGGGTCTTAAGATGTGGTCTTCTCTAATTGAGTGGTCTCAATGTCAAGGTAATGCTCCGTAGTATACTCTCCAAAGTAATGGGAAATTTTAATTTTAAACTCAGAACAAAGATCAGATAAGAACAATGGTCTGTAACATATAGTTACCACAGTCATGCCGGTAAATGATGTATTTGGGTAATTGATTGATGAATAGTGTAATTTTCAATGATTTATATATATATGTATGTATATATTTTCTTTTTTTTGTCTTTTTTTTCTTTGGGGGATTATTGGCGTATTTCTGTCCTCCTATGCTTCCTTTTTTCTCATATGTTCTCTTCCCTTTCTTTTCTTTTTATCCTTTGACTTGTCTGACCGGGGGGGGGGGGGGGGTATTTGGATAATAACTGCTGTAAAATCAAATAAAGATATTTAAATAAAAAAATAAAAAACTGGGAGCCCTAGTTATAATCCTGCGCTACTGTACTTTGTATGCAATTTCTGATTGTTGGCGGGGCTCACACTTTTCACTTAAAGCTTACAATTTATTGATAGCTGCTTATGAGGATGACAGGATGGTCTTTTTGGACATAATCAAAACTATTACTTTGTACATGTTTGGTGCTTATTTGAAAAATCCATCAACATCTGTTTAAATAAAGTGCTATTTAAACAGGTCAGAACACTACAGGTCCATATCTGTGTTGGAAATGTTGGTATTGAGAAACCATTTTTTCTTTCAAACTAATACATTCTGTTTTGATAGCGGTACATTCCTGGGCGATACAAATCTTCTGCTATTACATTATTTTCATTTGTATTTTTTAAGTCTGATGCGGGTCAAGGTCTTTTAATTTTACAAAAATAATACGCATAATGTGCTTACTTACTGTTTTTTTCTGCGGGCTCTCTTCATCCGTTGGCCTATTATTGTGTCATTCACAGTTTTCTCCTGTCCACTACTGCCTACAGCATGGGGTAGTGGGTCAACCCACTGCAGTCACTCACTAACTCCACTGTGAGTGATAGTATTCTGCCCTTTCACAAAGAGCACATCTACATTAAGTAGTTTCATAAAGTGCCAGAGGCTATAATAGCAATGTGCACTTTTGGAGACCCAAAAAATATTTTAGATTTTAGCACTTATTTATTTTTAGATCCTGGCAGCTTCCCCAACAATAAAGTTGGCAAAAAACATGACAGATCAAAACAAGCACTGGCAAAGCCAAACTGATGGTGCCCAAGGCAGGCCTCTTTCCAATGTTTGTTTAACATTAATTTTAACTTTTGCTTGTCAGCTGAAATGCAGAATTTTAACATAGACAATATTATTGCTTTAGTTTAAGTAATATAATAAATTCATCATGACAGTACTAAGCTCATGTTCTATAAGATTTCTCAAAATGTATGTTATGATACATTGCTGTCAGAGCTTAGTTTGCGGATATGAAAACTATGTTAAAGCTGTTCTTTCAGTGCAAAATAGCATCTAAAAGATCAAAGTGCCAACCGCGTGTATCTGGTTGCAAGTTCGGAGGCAAAGATAAAAGTTAAAGCCCACTGCGATGGAACGCGGGTCGGATATACAAGGTGGATTGGGCCCGGTCTTGGCAAACCTTGGGACTTAGGAACAATTTTGAAAAAATGTTCCTGAGAAAGTAAAGTTCAATGGTGCAAGGCAGCAGACGGTGTCCAAAATGAGGAGGCATCATTCCAAGATTTGTCACTCAGTACACGTGTTTTCACCACGGTCGTTGTAGCACACGCTGAACAATCCCCGCACGGGTTGTGACCAACTACTGGTCTCAAACCGCAAAGATGATTTAATGACATTGGTTCTGGGTCATTGTGTGCAACATATCTAATCTGGAAGCATGGTAATTTTTGTTTGAAGTTGGACTAATATACACCCTGAGCCTTATTAGCGTGTTATAAATTTGTAGTCTAGGCAGTGATTAACTTGTGTACTGTTTTATTGTTCAGATGCTGCATGTCTCTAGCACCCCAAAGCAGGTAAGGTGTGTTTCATGCTAGATTGTGCAATGCCTTTTGGTTTTAAGTGACACTATAGTGTTTAGATTGCCGGCAAGTAATTTACATAATATGATTGGCTGTAATATGTTTCAGTGGTGTATTTGGTGTACTTACAGGCTTGATTCCTTTTCAACACTGAGTCCTGAGGATGGCCTTGCAGCACGATTGAGCCACCTGAGACCAAAACATTGACAGTTTGTTCTCTTTACCACCACTAATTACACCTGGTGGTGCTTCAGTCCTTCTTGATTAGTTGAAAGACAAGTATTCACACTGTCTGGACTATGGATTTGTGAACCTATAATGTTAAGAGGACTTTGCACTTCTCTAGATCCCCACTATGAATGTATACCATTAGCTTTTGGGGATTGTGTAGTGGCACCAGGGTTAATAGGCTAATGTACTGCTGTATGTAATGTATGTTTTTGTATTGCAATTTTTCATTATGATATACTAAAATAGATTTTTTCTAACAACAATATGCCTGTATTATCATGTATGAGTGATTTGTGATACTGAATAGGGCATCAATATTTGATCACTGAGTAATGTATAAATAATTAATCCAGGTACATATTTTGCTTATATACTTTTAGAGGGTGGCACAATGAGTGCTGTAGGCCCATTAGTAGAATTTACTTTACAGGCGCTCGGTATGTGTAGTATCACTTTACTATGGACTTACAAGTAAATTAAATGTGCCAATCAGGTGTAGGCCAGTTTTATCATGTTTAAGGGAGTGAGCACAAGCACTTTAGCAGTGGTTAGCAGCAGTAAAGTGCACAGAGTCCCAAAGCCAACAAAAACTAATTCAGAAAACATGATGGAAGACCACACCAAGGAAGTAATTCCTAGCACTTTCCATATCTCTATCCTCTAGTCTGCTGTGTCAAAGAAGGATCCCCACACGTCTTCTGATTTCATGAACACTCGCAGTGCACAAGTCAGTTCTCTCAGCATCCCCTGGATACTGATTATAGGAGGAGGAGGGGGGCTGAGGGGACTGAAGGGACTGAGGCACAATACATATACAGAGTTCACGCTATGTGTGTATGTATTGCGCAATGTCTGAGGCCCAGGCAAATTTCATTTTATTTAGCATTCATACTGCACATGCCTCAACTGCACCATTTCTCTGCTAAAGTGGGGCTGTGCGGGTGCTTCAGTGCATCCCTGAGGCCAATCTGGAGCCATACAGAGCAGTTAGGGCAAGATCCCAAGTCTTGCCCCAGCTTCTGGAAGTGCTGTGTATCCATTTCAATTAGGAAGCTGGGAGAGGGGTTTTAGAGGGATGTTATCCTTTTTAATCTTAGCCTTGCTGCTATGTCTGGCTCCTCATTGAGAATTATGCCCTTCCAATGTCCAGGTCCAGATTTCTCCCCTGCTGCTACCATGGAAGTAAGGCAAGCAAATATAGAAACCATGTTGTTTCCTTGTGCATGCATGAGCATGTATTTGTTAGTGTGTTTGTGAGTGATTGAGAGGGAATAAGAGTAAGTGTCTATTAGTGTGTTTGAGAGTGTCAATGATAGTGAAAGCAAGTGAGAATCAGTTAGAGAGAGAGTGTGAGGGCGAGCATGAATACATGAAAGTGAGTACGAAGGAGTAAGTGAAGGGATGTGAGTGAATTAGAAGGACTGAGATGGTGATTGTGATAGGAAGTGGAAATAAGTCAAGAGCCTAGCTATCAATAGTGCAGGTGCAGGGGCATAGCTTCCAATAGCAGTTGCATTTCCAGTAGGACCCAGAGGACATGTACACCAGAAGTTCAAAACAGTGTCCCCTGTACATCAGCAGGTGTGAGTGAAATGCAGTGGGTGTGAAATGGAGAATGTGTATAAGTGTGTGTTAGACCTGTCTGGCTTTTTGCGTAGTCCCTCCAATTTATTATTTATTTTGTCCCCTTTTTGCCTCTCATACCCTTAATAATTTTTGTGTCCACTAACTTTTTCTAGGTGTTGGTCAAGGGGTTAGGTGTTCTTTCCCCCCCTCATAGTTTTTCACCTCAGGCCTAGAGGCCTGTTCTGACAGGAATAGTTGGAACCACAAAATGGTGGCTACCAACTGCCCTAACTGCCAAACCCAGAACTTGCCCATAGACTAGTATAGGGCGTTCCAGAACCTTCTGGTCCCTTCTGGACTCCTGAGGGTCAGCCTATAAAAGGCGGAATGCTGGACAGCCATTTTGTCTGTCAGTGAGGAGCAGTTAGAGTGAAGGCTGAGGTCTGGTAGGGGTAGGATCCTGAGGGGTGGATTGCTCTACAAGAGTAGCCCTCTGTCAAGGCTTTTCCACCGCCCATTCCTGTTGTCCTAGCCAAGCTAGTTCATCCTGCTGACCCTGGACAGTTAGGTGAAGGGGTTAACTTTCGTGATCTGGGAACTGAATTAAGAGGTCTCCTGTGCCCCTATATCTGTCCAGTAAGGAGGGCTGGCGGTCTAGTGCTGGAAAAATGCACTGTGGCTTAATCCTGTGGGAGCCCCCTTTTGATCCGCCCTCCCTTCCTAGGGCAAGTAGGAAGCTTTTGGCTGGGTAGCGCTGGGCTCCCCTTACCGGTGACTGGACCTGCTGAGCGAGGCTGAGTGGGGTGAGAGGGTTAATTGAAGCATTCTTGCTGCCCTGAACCTTTTGTGAGCCGGCTCCTCTGGGGTATCGATTGCGCTACTGAGACAGCGCTGATCGAAGAAGTGAGAGGGGAGACTCCGAGCACTGTGGCCGGCGCTACTGCGCATTCTCCCACTTGCTCCGCTAATCTCCTCAGGAGGGGCCTAGGACCGAGCAGGCCCGTGTGAGAAGCATCCTTCCCTGGGTGCTCGCGCAGTAGGAGGCGGCGCCAGCGTGGGCGCACCGCGCATGACAGCGAGAGAAGTGTCTTCGCCGGACCGGCGCTGAAGAGGAGCGCCAGGAGCCACGACCGCTGGAAAGTGTGTTCTGCCTTTTTCCTTCCGCTCGAGCGCCACACCGAGGAGTTGGCCCGAGTGAGGAAGGGAGAGCTGAGAGGCCCGGTAGTGGCCTGGGGGCATCGTTGATTCTGCCTTTTTCCTTCCGCTCGAGCGCCACACCGAGGAGTTGGCCCGAGTGAGGAAGGGAGAGCTGAGAGGCCCGGTAGTGGCCTGGGGGCATTGTTGATTCTGCCTTTTTCCTTCCGCTCGAGCGCCACATCGAGGAGTTGGCCCGAGTGAGGGGGGGGAGAGCTGAGGAGCCTTCGGAGGCGAGAGAGCCTTTCTAGCCCTCGGTTCCTTGGCCTTATCATCTGTTTATCCCCCTTACTTCTGGCGCAGGAAGGTTCCAGCATCAACCTAAACACAAGTAAGGAGATATTCACGAGGGGGAAGTGACCTTCACAACCAGAGTAAGACTAGTGCCCGTGATTGAGATCTGACAAGTAAATGAACAGAGAATCTGTCCCCAGGAGTGCAGTGCCCTTAAGGAATCCCTGTCGGGACTTCATTGAATGCTAGTTTAATTGGTTATCACCAGTTCTTCTTTGGTCCATAGTAAAGGGGAAAGAAATGTGTAACCTTCTCTAGGGGAGTACAAGCTTTTCCACAGGGTAACTAATGTTCTTTGACGGGAAGGTGACAAGCTAAGAAGGGGAATTGTAGGGGTACCAATGTAATGGATATTGCATACCTGACTAAATATAAGTGCTGATCTTGCCTCTTCTGAAGTAATGCTGTGATGAAAGTTTTGGAGAGCCAAACTAGCAGAGTTTAATGTGATGTATTGTGAAGACTGAGTAATGTGATAAGTTGATACTTCCGAAAGTGCTGTTAATACTTTTATATGACATCTGTATGTACTGAGCTATGATTTCCAGAAGTATTAAGCAGAGTATATTATTTTTATAAACAAGCACGTATTTTTCTAACAGTGGTGTAGTGTCATTTTTATGTGTTATTGCGTGGATTTACTGCTGGGTGGTTTGCAACCTTCACACTTGTGCCTCTAGAATTGCATGTCTTACCCTAGGCCAGGCTACCCTAGGTGACCTGACATCCCAGGTTCCAACAGTGTGTTTGTGATTAAGAGTGACAAACAATTAGTGTATGAGTATTTTATGTGTGGGACATTGTGTGAGAGTATGTATGTGTGAGAATGACTGAGTGAGAGAGTGTGAGTGAGTTAAAGTGACGGGGAGAGGCAATTAATGAGAGAGAGGGTGAGATGAGTCAATGAGTGTGAGTAAGTGTGTTTGGTATTGAGTTTTATGCTTTTGAGTGGCTGGCCATGTCATGGTCAAGATAATTCCTAGTTTATGGGAGCTGTCAAGGTAGTGTGCTGTCACTAGCATATTGAAGGTAAATCTTGGTATAATGGAAGGCACCCATGGCAAAATGCAGGCCCTGACATAGTGGGAGTAATTCTTGATATAAAGTGATGGAAACACCTATTCCAAATTGTTGGTGCTGACGTACTGGAGACAGTTCTTGGCCTCGGGTCACCAATGGTATATGGGCTGTATCAACAGGAAAATTCTGGTACTGGCATATTGTATGAAATTCTTGGCTTAAGGCAATACCATGACAAGCAGCTGACACTGGAACATGAAAGCTCATTTGTAGCATATAGGGAGCACCCATTGCAATTTGTGAAAACAAATGGGTGAATTTATAGCAAGGTCTACACTCTACCACTTTAAAAGATCCTCAGATACCACTGTGAATTCCAACATTTATCTTTATTGAATGTGCTTTATTGACTTATTTTGGTCTAAAAATTACCCCCACTGCAGATATTTTGCTGCAATATTCTGCTCTGCAAGTTAATGTTTATGTTTGGTAAGTCTGCAGAAATGTGTGTTCATTTTAATTCTGATGCATTTTCAAGTGCCAGGGTCAGAAAACAGCTTGGGACAACTAGAGAATATTTCAGAATGACTGCCTCAGGGATCATCATTAGTTATTGATGGAGCCAGAATAGGGACTATTTCACTCATATGTCCAGAGATGGCATACGCCTTCAGGCAATTGATTTATGGATTCTCCCATGAATTACTGTATAGAAATGTAAACTGCTTTCCACAGTATCTCAGGAACCTCTTTGAAAGGTCATTCTAAGTGACTCATGCCTTTGATCAAGCTTCTTTCCTCATTTACAGTCTTAAAATTCTGTGCATCTAAGCCCAGAAACCAGCTTAACAGAAGATTTCCTCAAGAGGCCCAAATTGTTTCAGGGTGTGTAATTTCAGTGAGAGATTGAAAAGATGCTCTTTACTCAAATGTGTTCTTACAAAAGAAAGAGGGCCCCTGAAAAGAGCAATACCCAGGCAGGGAAGCAGGGAAAGAAAACCACAATCCGAACAAAAAGCAACCTGCCTAGTCAAATTATATAAAGTGAAATATGTTGTCCGTAATTTTAAGGCTACACAAACAAATGATGGACCGAATGCTGAATAAGTCATACATTCACCCCAGTCAGGAGATCTGGGTTAAATCCATTGTTCATTTGCTCACCATACCACCCCATTTTAGACCCAGCCGTATACAAATCAGACTTCACCCTGTGCCTTATGGGAACAGTCCAGACCGAACTGCCAAGCCAGGGCCTCCCTGGACCAGAACCAAGTATCCTGGCACCGGCTTCTGGGTATTACGCTTCATCAGCCAGGCTTGCTGAATACAGTGGCATAGTGAGCAAGGGACCCACGTCTGGGCATACCCATCTCAATTCGGGTGAAAATGATGGACGGACTTGACGTGGGTCCCGGGCTCACTGTGCCACTGGATTCAAGCTATCCTGGCTGAAGAGGGGTGAAACCCCGAAACCTAAACTAGGATGCTTATTTCTGGTCCAGAGAGGACCTGGCTTAGCAGTTCAGGCTGGACTGTTCCCATGAGGCACAGGGTCAAGACTGATTTGCATATGGCCAGGTCTAAACTGGGGTGGCATGTTGAGCAAATGAATGATGGATTTAACCCAGATCTCTTGACTGAGGGTGAATGTTTAATTTGTTCTGCATTCCGTCCATCAATTTTGTGACTTTTGCTCCTCGCCCTAAGTGTGTTGGGTATGCCCAGAAGTGGGTGCCGGGATCACTGTGCCACTGGACTTTAGTTTATTTAGAGTGTGTGGAATACCTGCTGCTAGTCCTTTTGAGTAATTGATCACATGACTGAAACATAACATTCCCAGACAAGTTGTTATATATCATACATAATGGTAGAAGCTAAGCACAGTGTTTTCTATAGTATTATACTTAATAGCAGAGGATAGCAAGCTGTCCCTTTCTCTACACATTCTTATATGTCTCTTGATCAATTCTTATACAAGTGTAGTATTGTATGTATGATATTTCTATACTTTTCCTTCAGTACATTTTTCTTTTTTGCAGTATTATTGTTGATATAAAGATGACCTGTTATAACATAATCATGAAAATATAGATTTAGGGCTTGATTTTGAGCTTGGCAAACAGGGTACTCTGTCTGCCAAACTGTCAGTCAATTAGCCTACTTAGTGTCGCGCAGACAGTCATCTTTCAGATGGTGGTGCCCCCTCTTGCTTTATTGTCAGAAAGCATGCTCCGATGGGCAAACTTAGTAGGAGTCATTGGAAAAAGTACACCTACTTAGAGCCGACAGTCTGATGTACTTTTCTTTTTTGTCCATCACCTCAGGGAAAAGCCTGCAGATCTAGAGCAGAAGAAAAAAAATCCGGGAGAAAGCCATGGTATGGGTGTTATTAACTGCTGTATTTCAATAATGAACTCCAGGCTTTGGGAGTCTGTTTTTAAAACATAAAAAAATGTGGCGCACAGCCACCAGAAAGATGGCAAGTGCTCACCAAACTTGCAGTGCCTTCAGAGGAACTGTCTTGACAGCGATTCCTCAGAAGGAACAGCATTCACTGCTGGGCTGGTGGTCATCCCTAAATATGGTGGTCTTCTGTCCATAAGGGTGGATCATGTAATGTGTAATATGGCACTATATTGACAAAAATAATATTGATATATACAAATATTATCAAAAAAATATTGAAAACAAAAATATTGTGGACCTATACTTAAACAGTAAACACACACATATAGATGAAAGAAATATTGCACATCAACAATAACAGTTCAAAATAAGCCAATGACACCCCTACGTCAAACTCACTTTTCACATCTTCAACTACAGCATTAGATGTTCTTAGAAGACCAGGCATAGCAACCAGACTACGTGCTCCGAAAATATTAGAAGAGCCTAAGGGGACAGATCACCGAGTGAAGCAGAAGCGAATTGTTGGGCACTCAAAATCTAAAACCAAGAGCGCAGGGTGATCTCGACCTACGGTCCAACCAACATTTCATACAGACAACCAAGTTGTAATGTTGAAAATATCTGTTAGTACACAGACAGAAGCAGATTCTCCCTTTCTTCCCTTAACAATGAAAGAGAGCTTTGGGGATCTAGATCGTGCCTTAACTATGACACTAGAATCTGCATTGGGATCTATGATAGTCGAGATCAACGAACTAATGGACAAATAATTTGGCGTACTGGATAAAAAGATAGAGCAGTTGTACACTGTCGTAGGAAACTTGAGAGGTAGCAATGGTATTATTAATTCTGATGTTGTAGAAGGGGCGAGTCAATCAACGCTAGTAGAAGGACCATCAACTATTATTCCAGCTGGAATGAGTAATAGGGGGAAAGATAGAACTGTGATAAATCCCATGACAAAATTAAGCAATAGGGAGAGAAGCACCCAGGGTAGGGCCCAGAAACCCAACGATAAACGAGGGGAGATGTATGATGTACGTCCTGTACAGGCATCTTCTAACTTATTGGTAAATCGTATGGGTTTGGCTGTAATAAATGGCCCACATGATACCAGCCCGAAACCAAATACTGATGTTTTGGGCTTGCCACCTGCTTCATGCCCCTTTGTAATAATTTTAGCTAGGGTTCCTGCCCTTAAAAGTGGGCAGAATGAATCCTGGTCCAACTTACAGAACAAGACCGTTGATTGGATGGCCAAACACAAAAGTTTCCACTCACGGAATATGAAAGACATTCTCATGGTTCGTGGAGTAGGGTGGGTTGGCGAATCCCCCAAGAAGATTGTGTAGTAATACATTTTCATTGGCCTCGATGGTTCGAAGTCTGTTAAACACGCAGGAGGAGATATCTTCCCAAAAGCACTTGTATTTGTGCTCTTCCCTTAGGTTATTTTTACAAACCACCACCTAGGAATACTGCCCATGATGGCACCTCGATTTTACTTTCAAATAGGTTCCAAGCACTATCTGTCCTAGACGCTTTGGATTGACAACCAACTCCTGTAGAACACAAAATATACCCCCCTGCTATCATCCAGACTAATCATAGTATGGATCAGGCATGCTTTGTAAACATACAGGGCCTAGACGAAACCCAGGGTGCTCTAACACTCGTGAGACATTATAGTCTCATGAACAACTGGGAGTAGATGAGCTAAATGTTCTCCCACTTATTTTTTTGGAGTCCTCTCCTGATTTGATGATTACATCCCATATGAAAAATATAACCCAGCTTAACCCTTTCGATGCTCATGACGAGCTCAGCTCGTCATGATGCACGGTTGAGCTGTGCTGATGACGAGCTGAGCTCGTCATGAACAATGGGAAAGCAAAGGATCCAGCACCGGGGGGGAAAACACCTAGCAGCCAAGGTGTTAAAAGGGACAATAGTTTAGACCCAGATATAGGAGTAAATAAGCAGTCGGATATACGACTCACCTCGTGGAATATTGCGGGACTCAACAGGAACCTTAGGGAGACTGAATGGCTAGAAAATATAAAATAAAGTGATATTTGCCTCTTGCAAGAGACCTGGGAACTAGAAAACCCTCACAAGGTTGGGTTTAAGACATTCAATGTTAATGCTATACCATCGGCAAGAGGTAGGCCATCAGGGGGTCTTGCCGTATGGATAAGAATTACTCTTGAAATTAACACAACCCAGTTGCCATACTGTCCCAGGATATGGTTGGTGTGAAAATTAGCACACGGGATAAAAAAGAAATATACTTAATTAATATTTATAACAGACCAAGCCTCGCTACAAAAGAGTCTTTGGTAATAGAGCAGCTTGACTCTTTCTTAAACTCAATAGAGCCGAGAGCAATGGTGATTGTAGGGGGTGACCTAAACTATACATTCGAACCAGTGGTGGGCTTTGATAACCTCTTTGAAGATGAAGACACAGCAAATAATATCCCCGCTCTAGAAAGTAGCCCAATAGTTCCTTGCACTGTAGCAGTTGCACAAATCTTGAAGTTAACATCAGGGCATGGGACTCAGAGCTTGTAATGGCCGATTACCTTCGGACAGACCAAATGCTTTCACATTTTGTAAGGTAATTGTCAGAGTAGCATAGATTACATACTGGTATCTATTGAGTTCTGGCCTAATGTACATGATCTAATAGTAGACACCAGAACCAACAGTGACCACCACCCCCTACACTTGACATTAGCAACTCACTTTTTTCTACCACCACCTTGAGTAATGGAGGTAATAATACCTCCATGGATGACATCCCTGTGAGTAACAACCGGCAAGCTCTAAAATGGATTACTTATTAGGAAATGATCAGTCTTTGATGCAGATCTATAATACTTTTGTAGATATCATCTCCCCCTACTTAGAATTACCAGCAGTTGAGTTTCCAATACTGGTCATGCACCATGCTCTGTTAGATGCTTTAGCACCAATTATGAGAAGAATTCCCAAGGAGCGTAGCCGGAGAAGAAATGATCCCAACGTAGGAGCAAACCCCTGGTATAATAAGGGGTGCTGTGAAGTAAAAGCTGAGCTTATATTGGCAATAAAAAATAACAATATAATGGTCATGAGGGAGAAAATAATTAACTACAAGAGAACTCTTGCTTATGATAAAATAATGGGATGATAATATTTGGACGGACTTAATTAGTGCAGCCAAGTTCAAAGATCAAGTAGGCTTTTGGCGACTAACAACAAAATGCAACAAGACAGGAAGGGATACTAAGGACCTCTTTCTGGATGCTAATACTTGGGTCAACCACTTTTCCCGCCTTTATGCAGCAGCTGAAATCGAAAAAACATATACTATTGTAGATTTTGTAACTAACCCTAACGTTAATCATCTACATTTTAGTCTGGAAGAAACACTGATGTCAGTTGATGCAGTTAAGCCGGGAAAAGCGCCCGGCCCTGACAAAATACCGGGAGATTTTCTGAGCCATGACAGCAGTGCCTGGGGCCCATACATAAATTGTTTATGTAAAGCAATAACCTGAGGTGCACCAATACCTGAATCCTGGAAAGGGGCAGACATTACTATGATCTTTAAGAAAGGTAATCGTTATGACCCGCACATTATCGACTAATTAGTTTAATTGGCATTTTACAAACATTTTTTGCTAGGCACATTTTAATCAAATTGAACAATTGACTTGAAGAGAATAGTGTGCTCTCAAAATTCCAGGCTGGATTTAGAATAAAACTGGTACAATCGATCAGGTTTTTAGATTTATATGCTTATGCTGGAAATACATACATTTAAAAAAGGGACATCTGTATATCGCTTTTGTAGACCTAAAGGCCGCATTCGATCTTATACCTTGAAACTTACTCTGGGAATCGTTAAAATGCCAAGGGGTGCCAGACGAACAACTCGTGCAATTAATAAGATAATACGAGGATAATTTTGCAAAATTAAGATGGGGCCCGTGTGCCGAACTCACCAAGGCAATCCCTGTAAAAAGGGGTGTACACCAGGGGTGCGTACTGGCGCCTACCTTATTTTCATTATATGTTAATGATATTCCAAGATATTTGCTCGGGTGTATACACGATTCGTCTAAGCTAGGGGGGGACATGGTGCCAGCTCTTTTATTTGCCAACGACACCATACTGATATCACAAACTCCTAAAGGACTACAATGCTTTATGGACTCTTTCCATACATATTGTAATATGAAGGGCCTTGAAATGAATTCCAGCAAAACTAAGTACATAGCAATAAACCCACATAGATCTTTTAAAAAGAATTTAGTGATTAACCATAAAAAGGTAGAGTACGTGCAAAATTTTTATTACTTGGGTACAACCCTAGATACAAAATTGTTTTGGAAACCACAACTGGAGAAAACAAGATTACCCTGCTTCAAAATTCATTACCGATAATAAAGAGACATCGAAAGCGGTGTCCCCTGCCTTGGTGGTATTTAAACATAGAGCACAATCTGCCTCCCTTTATGGGGTTGAAATATGGGGGCCCCACTGTAAAAAGAGTTTTGAACTAGGAGAAAACAATTTTTTTAGAAAATTATTAAGGCTACCTGTATGAACACCCTTAATTCACATTGGTATGGACCTAAATGTCAAACGTACAGACAATAACGCTATACTAAGACCTCTATTACTTTGGGTGAAACTCTGGCCAACTATAGAACTGACACACTATAAGGAAGGCCTAGAGGAGATCCTAAGGATTGACCAGAGTAGGAACATCCTGTGGCTTAAGCATGTTTCTTTTTGGTTTGGGAAATTAAGTCTATTACATTTTTGGGAATAACTGACTCAGTTGACATTACTTTCCAGGAAACTCTTAAAATCCGCTTTCTGGGCTTAAATTCAAAATAATGTGCTACATAGCACGGATACTTGTACATTGACAACTAAGTTCCTTCTTTTTAAAGAAGTAGCAAGCTTTGAATCTTTCCTGGATGAAGTACGCCCACAACTAGCCAAATCTTTATACATGAAGTTTAGATATGGTGATTTACAAACCAATGTGAACACATCAAAATGGGCTAGTAACTATAATGGAAATAACAATGAGTTCTGTGTATTATGTCAAACTGAGACGAAGGAAAATGCTTTACATGTATTATTCTTCTGTCCCGCATATGGCAAACCCAGGAACAAATGGATCAAACCCATTTGTGGAAACATGAGCACTAGGTTTTGCCTGGAGGCGGAAAGAATATTGAAAACAGATACATTCCAAAAAAGTGTTTTTAGTGTTAGAAGGTATTTATTTAATGTGAGTTTCATAAGAGCTAAAGCTGGGCTGAAGTTTTAATGATTTACCAATATGTCTACTCAAGCCTATGGTATTAAGTAAACTATGCACATGTACTTTATGACTAAATGGTGTTACAAGGTAATTTGGTGACTTTACTACTTGCTGTACAAAGTGTCTGTCGCTTTTAGAAGATCATGTAAGGAATTGCATTGAAAGGTACAAATAATGGAGGATGAGGTTTCTATTGAGTAATTGATACTTGATTCAAGCGCTCCACACAAATAGTTTAACAAAACAAATAATGCCTAGTTTTAATATTTTTATTATATTATATATTTTAATTGCTATATTGCGGCTAGGTCTTTCCATTGTCCATTCTTAAAATTGCCCCTTACCTTGATGAAGAGCTACTAATTGAAGGCGAAGCTGTATCAATTTTATTTAAATAATTTGAATGTGATTAATTACGATGTATCTTTTATGGTTTTAACTGAACCAAAATAAAGAAATTTGAATTTGAATATTGCACATAAAATCTTTAAAATACATACCTATCATAAATTAAAATAAAGAATAACAAATACACATTAAACTAAGGAAACAAAGCACCAATCATGAAAATCAAAAGAGCGAACACCGGATAATCAAAAAAATTCGAAATAAAAGGTCTATATTACAATAAATAAATGTTCACATATAAAACTAATTCAAAATAAAATGAAATTACTTTAAATAAATAACATTAATTAGGGCTCACCATAAATGGTGTAAAAAAATGTAACTAGTCTCTAATCAACCAAACTGCCCTTCCTTCCCGGCCCAGTACCTCTGACCTGCAGCAAAATGGGGGATAGCTGCCCGCGATGTAGCCTGCTACATAAAATGTAACCTGCAGAGCCTTTTTAGTGTCGCTGGAAGGCTTGCACCCCAGTTGAAGCCCCTGCAATACAGAGGACTGCAGTAAAGCAACAAATGACCGGTATAAGGCCTGCTCCTGAATTGCCTGACCTTAACATTGCTCCTTTCCCGAGTCGCGGCATGCGCGCCATCCTGTCAGCGGCTTAAGCGGCCTGACTCTATCGGCCTGATCCTGCCTCTAAAGTGACATGCATCTGCCTCTCCCGTGAGAACCCTTGTGGGGTCCTTATCTGACGCTGGGCATGACCTCTTGAAATTGGCCCTTACAACTCACTCTCCCTGGTAAATCCCCGCTTGAATGCAGGTTGACTGGGATCTGTGAGAGACACTTGGTGAGTCATTAAGGGGTAAAGAGAGCCTGATCGGAATGGGGGACATCAGATAAAGGAAAGGTCTTTCAGATGTGCTCCTTCCACACCTTCCCACCGCATGCCAACTCCACCACGGGCTAAGTGACTCATCGACCTTTCTGACACTGATGCAGCCTACACCTCCTGGCTCTCCTGTGCAATCCTCTTGTCGGCGACTACTTACCTATGACTCTTTAAAGTGTTACATTTCTGCTTTTCAAACCATACATCATATTTTAATGCCTTGTGTGGGTGGTGAAAATGTTGTGGCCTACAGTTGGTAGTTGACATTTACACCACTGGCACAACAGACTTACTTGATACGCCAATTAATTTGTCCAAAACAGTCATCATGTTCTAAAAGAATATTTACCTCAAGTGGTCAGAAGTGACCACTGTTTATCAGTCTTTCCCTGACAAGATGTTCAAATGCCAGCAGTCTAAGTCTATGAAAAAAAGCAGCCTAAAGTGAACACTAGAAACAGATGTATTTTCTAGAACAGAGGTTCCCAAACTTTTTAGAACCTTAACCCACCTTTTAGGACCACAAACTTTTGCAACCCACCTACCCGTAACTGATATGAAGAGGGGCGATTTTCAAATGCAACTAAAGCATTATGTGGTATTGCACTGTCATTTACAGTTATCAAATTTTCCATTGAAATGGCCACTAACTTTGCACTGAGATACACTTTTACTAATAAAATTATATAGCACACAAATGGAAATTTATAATTCGTGTATCACCAAGTAAAGTGTTGACGCTTTCTTGCTGTTGTGTGGGCCAGGAGGTCTGCACAGGGACTCGCAGTCCAAAGGTACACTGCACTTTGGCCAGCCCAGGAGGAGGGGCTTTTGCAGCACTCCCGACCTGCCGCATATAGCACTACAACAACTCCTGAGGTGCAGAATGCTTTCTTGCTGTTGTGTGCGCCAGGATGTCCACACAGAGACTCATAGTCCCAAATAACACTGTACTTTGGCGATCCCAGGAGGAGAGGTTTCTGCAACATTCCCTTCTGCCACTGTGCATATAGCGCTACAATACCTCCTGCGATATGCCCAACGGGCAAAGCACGGGCAAAGGGCAAGCCCATCCTGCACCTGTCAGTGCCAGGAAAAGACTGGGTGGGGCCACCCACTTTAGTCTTGCTGTTGAAACTCCCTCTTTCCTCTGCAAGGCTGCTTGGCTGTTTTGAACATTTCATTACCTTCGGGTAATGTTTGCGCTATATAAAATCGCATTAAATAAATAAATAAATACATTTCAGGTGTTCTGTCTCTGCATCACCATATCTCCCTGTGTGGCCTGTGGTGATAAATCCTGATCAGTTCTTACGGGCTAGTGGACTGTTTTGAGCTTTGGGTTACGTAACGTTCCACAATGGGGAAGTGCAAGCTGGGCGTCTCCAACCCTACTGTAGTGGGACACCTTGCCAGAAATACTACTATAGACAATTTCCGTGCGAGGGCTGTTGGGCTCATTGACAAAGAAATACTGCTTGTCTCATGTCTCTGATAACCCTGACCTGCCACTTTCTTCTTCCCCTATGGTTGAGATGGAGGCTCTCTTCTTGGAGGTGCAGAGGGCTTCGTCATGCATGCCACAGGGTCTACTGTGGCCAGTCTTATGTTCGTGACATCTCTCCACTTACCCTGCCTACAGCGTCTAACATTGTCAGCCGCCCTCTGGCGAAACGCAAGCGGAAAGGCAAACATTCTAGATCTACGGTCTCTCTTTCAGTCCAGCAGCCAATGCCTTCTGGCAATATTGACTCTATCCCCAGCAGTGTATCTCTGAGTTTGGGAGCAACTTCCAGCCAAATTCCCTGATTGATGTATTGAAAGGTACAATGGCATCTTGTCTATCCGTGTAAACTGTTAGGATGTGTTTATAATTTTAATTTTATACATTAAAATGTTACAGTCATTTATAGTATGAATGCTTTTTTTTAAATTTGTATAGATTTTCTAAAGTATTGTTTTTTTTGTTTATTTTAATCTTTTATACATTTTATAAACACTTCTTCTAATATATATATACCATCTTGTCTGACAGCGATCGAAAATAAGCTATCTGCGTTTTCTGAAGCTTTGCCCAGGGGGCCAGGCCTTGTCTGTGGTCCTAGTGAAGTAACTGTGCCTACCATCGAACCTACGGCTCCTCAGCAAGCTAACCCTGTTATGGCACCCAGGGGTTCTTCTGTTCACGTCCATCACCATCTTTACCTTCACACTCTGACTGACCTCCCCCATTGAGTCACTTCAGCTTCTAATGTTTGTGAGCATCCACCCCTCAAAAAACTAACAAGGCCCAATCTGCATGTTCGGTCCCTTGCTTTCCCGGAACGTGCCCTCCTAGGATCAGTGGAGATGCTGCTTTCAATTTACCGCCGGTTGCTTGCCCTTACATCCTCATTCAGCCAATGTACCGAAGCTCATGCTGGGAGCAGCTGATGATGAACCAACACGTTTGTCATAAATTAAACTTGTTTCCTGCAGTTTTATTTGCATGCAAAGTTCCTTGGAACAGGTTCACCCATCAGGAATTCGATGGAGACTGTGTCATTGTAAATTTTGCAAAATCATTGGTGGTTGCAGGGGCGTAGGATACACTACATTTCTGGGGGGGGACAAGGACAACCATTGTCTGAGAGCGGTACACTGTTAAACGAATACAATTGTATAGTTTTGTAGTGAAACATTGATAAAGGCAGGCATGTAGTCACAGTTTGCAAGTATGCTTTAATTGTTATTTGCATTAAAAAAGTAATTAGACTAAATGTGAACAAATATGTCTATGAATCTTACGTCTTCATACACCAAGCAAACAAAGGTGTGACAAAAAAAGGAATAATCAACTGCATGCTCTTCGCGACATTCCTAAACCTCAAAATGCAATTGGACTAATATTGGAGTATATTGGAGACAGGCTACAAGCACACAGAGCTGCAAGAGCAGAGAAATGTCCACTTTGTAAAAGTGGCATATCTTAAATAGTAATATGAAATCCAATCTTACCAGTAAAAAGGATTTATCATTGCCATTCCAAAGTTGTAAAACATGGCACAGATGTTCCTTTGAAACCAGTACATGTCCCACCTTTTAGTAACATAGCACCCTGCTCTAAGGGCTACCTAGGGCCTACATTAGGGCTGACATATGTGTAATAAAACCTACGTTTAAGGCTTGGCAAGGTGTTTTTAATACCAAGTCGATATAACAGTAAAACTGCACACATAAGCTCTGCAGTGACAGGCTTGAAACATGTTTAAAGGGCTACTTGTGTGGGTGGCACATTTAGTGCTGCAGACCCACTAGTAGCATTTAATTTACAGGCCCTGGGTATATGGTATACCACTGTACAAAATACTTGCAAGAAAATTAAATATGCCAGTTGTGTAAACATCAATGTCACCATGTTTAGTGCAGAAGCACTTGCACTTTAGCACTGGTCCACAGAGGTAAAGTGCTCAGAGTACTAAGGTCAACAAAAAGAATCAGCCAAAAGAGGAGGGAAGCAGGAAAAAAGTTTGGGGGAAGTCCACCCTAAGGCTGACAGGTCAAATAGTATGGTATAGGATTCTGTGTGTCTGTTTGAGCATTGAAGTCAGTCGAATCTCCTTTAGAAACCCCTGGTTTAGCAGGTCACAAGAAGGAGAGCTATAATAGTTTATCAAACAAAGGAAGTTTATCGCCTGCATTCCTCTGGCTGGAGGGTGGAGAAACCCTTAATGCATCGCAAAGTATACAACACAATACAGAAAATGTTGTTGCCCAGTCTATGAGAAGCGTTATTGTATATGGATGCAGAGGCGTAGCTAAAGCTTGTGGTGCTCGGGGCTATCCCTCAGATTGGAATGCAAATTTTTTATTGGTCTATTAACTAGTGCAAGTAGGTGTTAACTATCTGAACTCGCGGTTGAAGAGGGCTGCTCAGACCACCCCGAGTATTTGCAATTTTCTGTTGAGTGTTTCTTTCAATTTGATTATTCAGTTTTCCATCAACAAAAAAATACAGAGAACTAACATTACAGCATAGTTACAGTTGACACAGACAGTTTCATTTAGGTATGTGTGGTAGGTGCAGAGTCTAGACCAGGAAGCCCAATATGTCCTCAACTCCGTGAGGAAAAGAAGAAAGAACAAAACCCATTCCTCTGTCGGACACGTTACTACTACACAATGTGCATGTGTGCGGCCAACGGGGAAGGGGGAGGGGGGAACTTTCAGACCCAAGTCTGATGCAACGCCTGTTCAAATGGACTGTCAGGTCCAGTCAGATCTTATGCAACTAACAACCATTGACAAAGCCAATAGTCCTGACTTGTAGGTATGATGTTAATTGTTGTATCATATATCTGGATACAATGACAGAAACAGCAAAATACAAGTCGGGTGGCGCACTATGCTACACACAGATTTTTAGCTTAAGGCTTAGGTGTTTTAAGCTACGCCCCTTCGAGAGACCCCCCTCCCCCCAATTTTTTCATCCCACTTAAAGCCCTGATAGCTCTTACACACCTATGGAGTTTGTTGTTTATGTCACAGCAATGAGAATTTAAGTCTTTTGATCCAATGACGATTACTTTCTTTAACTTTTGTATTAAATTATTTCTTGGGCATAATTAGCTAACACCGTTAACTGCTGTTGCAGCTCACTAAGGGGGAGATCTAATAACCCGCTTAGTCACTCACATTAAAACTGACAAGTGAACGTCCCCTAATTTTGGAGTGAATGACTATGATCAGGAGTGCTGCCTGTGAAAAAATAAATAAACAGATAAACAGTTTATTTGTTGGAACAGTCTACATACATGTTTTAGCGATTATTTCTATGTATTGTGACATAATCATTGTTTCCAAATCAATAACACGCTTGTTTCGTTTCAATAAAAATAAATTATAACAATTTATTTTATTTATTTATAAAGTTTTTTATAGCGCGAGCTTGATCCCGAAGGATATCAGAGCGCTTTACAATTTGAGGCAATTAAATAGCTTTCCACCCTACAAGTTAATAAAAGCAATGACACCAGCACAATGAGAAACCTTAATCAATGTTGAAAATTCCAGAGCAAATTTAGATTCAACATACCCAAGTCAAAGAAGCAAGTAAGCCATGTCTACCAAGATGTAGCAATGAGCAGTGGCAAGCAAGAAAGAAAAGCTACAACGAACGTGTCACTGTAAAGCAAGTATCAAATGAAAGTCAGCCAGTTGAACTCTGAACATGTGCAGAGAAAGTAGAAGACAAGCCAAAGATATTTGGGTTGTATAAGAAGTTCTTAAAAAGCCAAACATACTAGTGTCATGCAAGGAGAAACTCCAAGCCAGGTCTAATATACTGTGTTACAAAAAAGAGGACATTTAAGCAAGGTTAAACATATTTAGCTCATGGACTGGGAAAATGCAAGCTAGAGCTCCACTCAAGGAATTAGTATGCCAAACCCATGCCAATCCTCCTAAATTTCTGATATTTTCTCAAAGAAGAAGGTTTAAAATATACTCTTTTATTATCAGTAGAAGGTGTAATAATAATTATCTGGTAATTTTCACTATAAAGATACCTTTGTTCATTGTATTTTGCTTGAATGGAATATTTGCCGAAATGTACTATTTTTTGTTGACGTTTACCTTTGTGGTTACTTTAGAGGGTTTAAGCCATAAATTGCCTCAAACAATGAGTTGCAAAAGGTAATTCCACTGCTCCTAGCAGTGAAATGGTTCACAATATTTAGTCCAACTTACTATTTTTAGTGTTCTAGTCTGATGACTTATGGAAAAAATTGTATCTGTGCCCACATCTTGCTAACCACTTTGCCCGAATAGCAAAATGACAAACAAATTACAATTCCACCTCTAAATTCAGATATTGCTAATTTTGATTATATCACATAGAATTGAGTGCAAGGGTAATACTATCGTTAGGTAAAACCGTTGCCCGATTCTGGTATAACTGTATTTAGAATGATATCATGCAAACTCTAACATGCCATTTGTTTCCCTTAGTGGAATGTCCACAGCTAAGGCCCCACAAAAACATGGATTTAATGCTAAAAATGAATGAAAAGAATAACATCCAAAGGATAACGTGTGATGCTGGATCAAAGGTTAAAACAGGGGCGTAGCTAGAGCTTCTGGCGCCCGGGGCTATCCCTCAGATTGCCGCCCATGGCCAATAGCGGGAGGGGAAGGGGGGCACGGAAAAAAGGACATATTTGCTCCGGTGCTCCCAATGAAGTCAACTGTGTAGCTTGGCTCTATTGCGCCAAAAACATCTTGTGGGCAGCATGTGTTAACAAGACTCAAGCAGCTGTTTTCTTTAGATTCATTCAGGAATGACATCCAGGGGGCCGTGCCGGGAGGATTTTAAGTTAAAATCAAAACACCCTGGTGCCAGTCAATGAGGCTGACCCTGTCCAGGCTGGCTAGCACACAGTGCACTATCTGGGGTCATGCCGTGTGAACCAGAGTTGCTAGCCCCACTCAAATTGCTTTTACAGAGCCCGAGGCCTGGTGAAGAACGGGCTGATCTCAAGACTTTGCCTTCTGTCTCGGGTCTAGACTCGCTCTGCATCATTATGAAAGGTTGCAGGCACCAGCTAACTCTCTTCTGCACTGCAGCAACCGCGGTCCAACTCCATTCTGGATTCGAATGGCACCTTGATGAGAAGCTCCAGCATGCAATACTGGCCTGCGGTTCAAGTAGCGGCGAGTTCCACTACAGCCAAACGTAAAGAAACTGATAACATCCACCCTCGCACCGTTGGCAACCCACCCTATTATCATAGGCCCTCTCTCACCATTGGGCAAATGCTGGAAACATTGTTGCATTATTTGTGATACACCATAGGCCACGCAACGCAAAATTAACTTAAACACATTATTAATATTAACACCAATAAATGCGTACATGTCTTTACTGAATGTGGCTAATGTGCCTATTTTTCAGATCAGGCGCTAGGCTGGGCACTTACATTTTTGCTGCATCGAGAGCCTGCTGGTGGTGGCCGGCCGCCATAAACCAACTCGGACCCCGACCGCGGCAATGCAATGGCGGCCACCCGGGGCATCATTGAGGCTGCCACTGTCAAGCAGGATGCCTAACCGGCATAGCTGCCAAGGTTCCAGATTAGCATGTGTGACCTTTTTATAACTTCAGTGTAAATATGAGTGACATTTCAACAACTTTGAGTGACACTTTCTCACAAGCAAAATCCAGAAATGAAGATGTAGGAATCATATCATATATGTACTATAGCACGTAAACAGGTAAGAGCTGTCAGCATGACCGTCAATCACAGAGAGAGTATCAAAGAGAGCAGCACTCGAGAGAAAGTTAGTTTCGGTACCTGCAGGTCTGTGGACTGATGCTGGGCAATAAAATATAATGTGCACTGTTTGTTTTAAATAGTTTTGTGTGCATGCATTTAGCAAGAATTACCTTTCAAGTTATATTGGCAAACAACTCTAATGCAGGTTACGATTTTCAAAGCCATAGTGCTTCAGGATTGTGAATGTAAAAGCAGAAGAGGTAATAAAATGTAATACAGAGCTTGCTTTACACGAATTTAAGAAAGTCACCGTATTTGGGATTTCTATTCTGGAAAAACAGCAACCTTTCCCTTGTAAAGTAATAGGTTAGCACATCTTACTATGCATGTCACCAAATCGAACTTAAGAAAAAATGATCTTACCATCAAATGCCTGCTGAAGAGTCCACTGTAAACCTTCAGAAGCAGTAGATTGGTTCCACGCTCGTAAGTCTGTTCTTAAACTATTTCTGGAGTTTCGTGCTGTATATTTGCAGGTAAACTCTGGTGTACAGACGGCTGAAGGCAGGCTGTAGCCACCGCGGGTCGTGGCAATTCAAGTTGGCCTCCAGCCAGGCCGTGATGTCTGTAGCTTACAGCTGGCTGAAGGCTGCGTGAGGCCTGTACCAAGCCACCTGCTCCCTGCACACAGCATCACCTTTGCAATGATGGAATCCCCCTGCAAAGCCCCTCCTGCTGGAGAGCCACAGTGCCACAGAGTGGCACGCTTGTCAGCAGCAGTGAGACATGAAGGGGGCAGGGGGCTGAAATAATATCAGCTGAGAGCACACGGCGGCCCAGGCCTATGCGAGCTGTTTCAGAAAGAGCTGCGAGCATCACTGCTGGGTGCTATCATGAAATCTGTAGCGCTCCGGCCCGCGGCGGCCATGATCATTTGAAGTGCTCCGGCCACGATATTATGGTGCGCTCCCTCCGGCCATGAAAACAGGCCTCCCTCCGGCTAGGATAAAATAGCCGGCCGCCTATCGCTCTCTTAAACTCCACGCTCCAGTAGCAGGATGTGACGTCCCCTACGTCGAGGTCAGGCTGCCGCGCCGCCGACTGCTCCCGTCTCGCGTTTTTTTGCGACAGTTTCAGCCGCAAGTGTCGAGGCCCATGATGGCGGCGTTTATAATTTATTTGGGGACGCTCTGTCAGTGTCCCCAAATAAATTATAAAGGCCGCCGCCCCGAAAATAGTGCCGCCTGGGGCGGACCGCCCCCCCCGCCCTCCCCAGCTTTGCCAGTGGGTTAAAAAATACCCACCAAGAAACATGACAAAATCCCTAAGCACTAACTATAATGATAAGACACAGCATTTGTGGGAAACAAAAAAATCAAAAAGCGGAGAAGGAAAAAATGAAACATATGTTACCAGGCAGCTAAGAAGTAATATGTCCATCCGCGATGCCAGAGAGGAAGAGATGGACACAATGGAATGTCTTTCAGAAGACAATCAACCCAACACACTCATTCACTCAGCAGTCACTCTGACGTCACTTCCATGACGTGACTTCCATGTCACGGCTCACCTGAAACAACTTGACTTATCTAAATCACCCAACGTGAATTGCCGTGAGCAGACAATCATCCTGATGCCTGCAGCAAAATCCTTGTGCTGCCTGTGCTGGAAAAGAGGCGAGCACGTGGTGGTGGAGCGCGTGACTTCACAGCCGAGCTACTTTTCAGCGCAAGGAAAGGGCTGAACAAACATTATACCCAGGGCTGTCATTGGTAGCGCTTTCGTGTGCTACAAGATTGAAGGCCCTGGGACTAGACCCACAACAGCCACAAACAGGGTACTCGCGCATGCTGCACTGCAGGCAGCAATATTTCTAATCAGGTGCGTTTGCACTTCACACGTAGGCCGCGCCCGGGCCCCAGTGGCGGCGGCCTTTATAATTTATTTGGGGACTGACTCATACTGTAGTATCAGGGAGTGTCCCCAAATAATGTATACAAGCTGCCGCCAAGGGCCACCGCCTCCAGAATAGTGCTGCATGGGGCGGACCGCCACCACCGCCCCCCTAGCTATGCCACTATATGGATGATGTTAGTGTAGAGTGCACTTACTCTACATTTTCTTGCACAAAAATATAAGAAGCCCTATGAGATAAATTTGCAATAAGAATTAGCCTTGTGTGGGATGCCCACAAAAATGAGCCAGCTGTGTCCAACACCCATGACTCTGCTTCTGAGCATTCCCAGGAGGAATCTGAAGACTACTTACAGGAGAATAACCCTGGACGTAGGTTGCGTAGTAGCGCTACGCTACGTGAAGTGCACTTTGCACTACGCAAGCTACGCATTGCTACGCGAACTGTGTAGTGCGGTAGGGAAAATACTGTTCGCACTGATTGCACAGTGCCGGATGCTTGTCCGCACTGTGCATTCATTGCAAACGGCATCTTGCACAGTGCAAACGGTCATTTTCTGCCGCTCGAGTAGATTTGTACTCGAGCGGCAGTTTTCTCAACGCGGACTAGTAGTTTCTCATCGCAAGCGATCGCGAGCATATGGGACCACTCGCAATGAGAAACCTGACCTCCCCGCGTTGAGAATCTCGCCGGGAGGTTTATTTTCCACACTCGCGATGGGAAACTTGATGTTGCTGATCGCGAACAAGGAAAAAGTCTAGCCGGGATGCCATTTTGCTCGCTCGCGGTCGCCAACTTGACATTGAGGACCGCGAGCAAGCAAAAAAGGCCTGCAACACAGTTTTCCACTGTGCTACACGCAATTCGCGTAGTGCGAAGTAGCGCAAACTACACAAACTACCCGAGCATAGCGTAGTCCTACGCCCAAGGTTACTGGAGAACTCTAGTCCCCCGGTGAACAGTTCTAGTGATACAGATGGATGCGTTAGAGTTAGGACCCCATTTATCACTCTTGGCAGGGTACAACGGGTTCAGGGGAGGTCCAGGTCCTCCTCAGTCAATTCTACCTCCTCTGCCATTTCAATAGGGACCTCCATCTGTAGCAAGAGGGAGGATTCTTTAGAAAGGGAATACCACCTGCTCAAACTTGAGGGCCAAGCTCAGAATCAAGAAGGAACAGTTGGCCCTAGATAGGGAAACCCTAGAAGTCCAGAGGGCTAGGAAGACTTTGGGATTAGAATCCCATAGTGGCAGCACTAGTGATCCTAGAGCTAGGGAACACTCCTTTGACACTGGGAAGTTGAGCAGGATAGTCACTCCTTACCAGGAGGGTGATGACGTTCGTAAGTGGATCACTGCTTTAGAGCGGGCCTGTAAAGTTCTCAAGGTTTCTCATGGGCAATGGGCAGCTTTTCTGTGGCTCTCTCTGCTAACAAAGGTAGACTGTTTACTTTAAAGGAAGAAGATGCAGACAATTACAGAGATTACAGAGTCTTGAAGAGTGCCCTCCTTGATGGGTTGGGGTTAATCACTGAGCAATACAGGGTTACGTTTTGAGGCACAACAGAAGGCACACACTCAAGACTGGGTTGATTTTGTAGATAGTGCTATTAAGGCTCTGTAAGGCTGACTTCATGGAAGTTATGTGCAGGATTATGAAGGACTGCATAATTTACTAGTGAGGGAGCACATCCTTAATAACTGTCAAAATCAGCAACTGCACCAGTACCTGGTGGACTCTTATCTGACCTCTCCCCAAAAATTGAGAGAAGGCAGACGGATGGGTCCACACCATGGTGAAAAAATGTTCAAGGTGGTGGTCACCAGAAGAAGCAAGATTATTCTAAATACCAAGAGAAATGTAGGGGGAAATCTAAAGAAAAGAAAGAGTATTCTGAAGGTCCCAAAAATCTTCCTCTTGGAATAGGTCCCAATCCTCTTCCTCCTCTAACAAGAAACCTTGGTGCTATTTGTGCAAGGAAAAGGCCATAGGGCAAAAGAGGGTTCTGGACTAGTAAGGACACCCACTCAGGCTGTTTTATTCTGTGATGGTGGCGTTGAGCTTGCCACCCTTATTGTAAGTCCCACTAACTTGGGCAAATACAGACACCAGCCTCTCATCAATGTTCAGGAAGTTGTAGATTACAGGGACACAGGTGCCAGTGGGACTATGGTGACAGAGAAATGTGTGTCACCTAAGCAGATTCTACTTGGTCAGATTTTCCAAGTGACCAATGCTAGCATTGTCAGGACACGTCATTCCATGGCAGCTGTCAATCTCAGCTGGGGAGGGGTAACTGGCCCAAAGAGAGTTGTGGTATTCTCAGACCTACCCGTGGACTGTCTACTGGGCAATGATTTTGAAACTTCAGCCTGGTATGAAGTGAAGTTCAGGACTCATGCAGAAATGATGGGAATTTAAGCCAGTGTCTCTGGGGGGTGTTGGTTCGTGAGGGCACCTGAAACATCACCTGTAGCTGCCTGCCTGCTTGCCCTGATACACGGACACTCTGCTAACCAGCTCCGCTCTCCCCCGCCGCCGCTCCTGACATCGCGGCCGCCAAGAGGGGGGAGCGAAGGAAAACTACACTACCCAGCGTCCCCTGCTGTTCACGGGGACGCAAATTGCCACGTCAGGATCCCGCGCCCGGAGGCGCTTAAGAGCGGGCTGTTGCCGCGGCTGAGTGGGGGTGTTGGTTCGTGAGAGCACCTGAAGCATCACCTGTAGCTGCCTGCCTGCTTGCCCTGATACACGGACACTCTGCTAACCAGCTCCGCTCTCCCCCGCCGCCGCTCCTGACATCGCGGCCGCCGAGAGGGGGGAGCAAAGGAAAACTACACTACCCAGCGTCCCTGCTGTTCACGGGGACGCGAATTGCCGCGTCAGGATCCCGCGCCCGGAGGCGCTTAAGAGCGGGCTGTTGCCGCGGCTGGGTGGGGATGTTGGTTCTTGAGGGCACCTTAAACATCACCTGTAGCTGCCTGCCTGCTTGCCCTGATACACGGACACTCTGCTAACCAGCTTCGCTTTCCCCCGCCGCCGCTCCTGACATTGCAGCCGCCGAGAGGGAGGAGCGAAGGAAAACTACACTACCCAGCGTCCCCTGCTGTTCACGGGGACGCGAATTGCCGCGTCAGGATCCCGCCCCCGGAGGCGCTTAAGAGCGGGCTGTTGCCGTGGCTGAGTGGGGGTGTTGGTTCGTGAGGGCACCTGAAACATCACCTGTAGCTGCCTGCCTGCTTGCCCTGATACACGGACACTCTGCTAACCAGCTCTGCTCTCCCCCGCCGCCGCTCCTGACATCGCGGCCGCCGAGAGGGGGGAGCGAAGGAAAACTACACTACCCAGCGTCCCCTGCTGTTCACGGGGACACGAATTGCCGCGTTAGGATCCCGCGCCCGGAGGCGCTTAAGAGCGGGCTGTTGGTCCCGCCTCTCGGGACGCGCGCGAGTGTCGCCGGGCGGAGCCCGGGCAGAGGGCGGGCCATCTGTGGCCGTCCAGGGACGCCCAGGGACGGGACGGGCCACCCCCCTTGGCACAGACTTTTGTGACAGGTACTGTTGACTTTGGATTTGGTTTGGTCACCCGGGCCTCATAGATCAATTTGCAACACCCAGCTGTTGGACTATGAAGGCGGGGGACCAGGGGATAAAAGACATTTATAGTAAACATAGTACAGAGATATTTAGCCTCCCATTAGAAGGAAGCTTGGTCTGCTCTGCAGGGTAGAGCAAGAGCTACTCTAAAATCGTATTTGCTATGTCTAAACACCCTAAAACCCGCTCGACCACGAGCAAAGCATCCCTAGGTGAAACCCCTGATCAAACCCTAGCTGAAAAAAACAATCTTGCCCCCAATAAAGTAAAAAAAAAACACTGCAATTGATTTAATGTTGAGGAAGGTATCTGGGGAGATAGAACGCATGGAAAGGAGCCTTTCTGCTTCACCCAATCCTATAGCAGCTACCCCAACACAATCCAGGGATCACACTCTAGCGGACAGCCCCAATATGGCTGGAAATTCAGTGTCACCAAGTAACCAGACAGAAGCTGTTCCTTGTGCCCAACCCTTACCTATCCCCGGGGCAAAAATCTCAGGGCATAGTGACTCGACCCCACATAGCAAACCAAATCGGCGGGGTAGGATTAAGGGACAACAGAGGAAAACTAAGTCAGTTATAGGAGATGGTCGGTCTAAAAAAAGGCAAGATGTCATCCTGGTAGAAGACAAGGTCCTTATAAACACAAATCCACCAGATTGGATTGAGGATGTTATAGAAGAACTTAAGAAACATCTCAAGACTTTTATTAATGCCCAGCTGAAACCCATCATAAGTAAGGTGGATAAAATAGCGAGTGAACTGACCAAACACGGCAAGATATTAGACCTGACAACTAAGATTCCCCCTTCAGGCCCTAATCAACCTCTAAGTGTGGCCGCTAATACCCCTAATGATAACACAATGGTAAACAACAATTGTGTCAGTAATATCCAACATACGGTTGCCCAGATACATGATGTCCCGGCAGTCTCTCAAGATCAGAGAGGGGGATCAAATCAAAAGATGAGCTCCAAAAACACTGATAAAGCCCCCCTACAACCTCTAATACAAAGGGGTCAAGAAGATCATCATGCTAGAAAGGGCTCTTATAGCTCACACCATATGGACTTTGACCCTTTCTACAGTCCACTTAGCCCTCCCCCACATATAAATCTACCCCCGGAAGCCAGTCCCTACGTTATAGTATTTGCAGGGGTACCGGAACTTAGGCCCTCTGACAAAGAATCGCACTCTCAATTACATGCTAAAATCTCCAAGTGGTTGGATATACATAGACCATTGAATGCTGGGGAAAGGGGGGAGATAGTGCATGTAAGAAGAGTTAACTGGTTAGGTGGTAGGAAAAAGGACATAAGGGGGGATTGCATTGTGGCTAATTTTAGAGATGCTAGACTGGTGGACTACATACTGAAGAATTCCAATAGAAATCAGACCAGCACAATTTGTGCGCTCCCCCTTGGGTACTTTTACCCAAGGAGATGGAGCAGTAATAGTGCTGACCATTCAATGTGGAACTCAGGAAGACCACAACATTTCCAAAGGGCTAGAGCCACAAACTACCCCGACCATCTCCTCCCACCCCGAGATTACTCCCAGTGGAGAAATAGATTTGCCCTTTTGCAGTCGCTCGACGAAAACAACTGACTACCCCCCATAGACAAAGAGCTTGTAACTACTACTGCTACAGGGGGACTAGCTAGTCCTATAATAGTGGAGGGAATTGTCAATAGTAGGAACGGGCTAATAGGACAGAAGATCCCCCAAAACAGAGGGAAGAGAATGACAAAGTCCCAGAGACCCATGAAACAGGAAACTGTAGATCAAATGAACACAGTTCAGAGGGAAGGAAGGCAAACAGGGCAGGATTAGCCTTTCTGTCCTGGAATGTCGCAGGCCTGGGGGGTAAACTTGACAATAAAGAGTGGAGAGAGTACATAAGGGGCTTTCATATTATAGCCTTACAAGAAACATGGGCGCGAGACCCTGACTCCTGCCAATTGGAGGGCTATAAATGCTTCTTTAGGCCAGCCCAAGAAGCGAGATCGGGGAGGGCGAAAGGAGGGCTAGTGATATATGCCGACTTAGATCTAAAAGGCACTTGGTCACAACCAGTTTGGGTGTCTGACACCATACAAGCAGTGAAATTTCAGGGACATGGGCAGAGATTTAGTATCTTAAACTTCTATAACTCGGGCCCAATTGATGGAAATTTCCCCACACTAATAGAGTTAGAGAGCAGGTTAAATGAGGAAACGGATTTAAGGCAGGGGGGGCCCGAACCAATCATCCTGCTGATGGGGGACTTCAATTGTCATCTGTGCCCAAAGGTATTCCCTATTTCCCCTGATTGGTCTTCCTGCTCTGTCGAAAGTGGGCCACACTTCGAACATAGCAAAGGCACACTGATTATGAAGCTACTTGATAGCTTTGCCCTTACTCACACAATGGACCTGTTGCCACTGAAAGTAGGAGACACCCTCACTCCTACATTTAAAGGAAGAGGTTGTGCTTCTATAATAGACTTTATAGTAATCTCTGCCTTTGCCAAAGTCCAGATTATTAAGGTAAGAACGGAGTGGAGTCCTTTTAGAGACCACAACCCCCTAACTCTTGAAATAGATTATAACAATCTACCAGTAAAACATCAGGGAGGGGACACGGCAATCCGACCAACGGACTAAGGGAGGCGCATTAGATGGGCAATGATTAATCCACAAGACTTCTATAGCAGCCTAGTGGTTAGAGGAAAAGAACATATAGAGATCTGTCTAGACCTTGCAATAGAGGGTAGAGAAGTGGTCCTGGCATTTGAATCCTTAACTAGGATAGTTGAAGGATTATTAAAAACTAAGCGGCCTACTAAGGACCTAACTACTCCAAGATAGTTTGATTCGAATTGCTCACGGGCATTGAGAGAATTAAAACAGAGTCTAAAGTAGTCCCCGAGAGACAAGAATGAAATTGCCCTCTGTAGACGCAATTACAAAACACAGGTTAAGCAAAGAAAGAGTGCACTACAAAAGGAAGTCTGGGCAGACCTTAGAGAAGCAGGAGAAAACAGAGATTATGCCCAATTCTGGAGAATCATAAATAGACCCTGTTACCAAGACTCCAGCTCCCCTGTAATCAGTACTAGTATACTCCCCGAACAATGGACGAACCATTTTAAAAGTTTGTATAATCAACAGGAGATAGAATACGGGGATGGAGTTTGGGAGGGCCCCAGAGCAGTTGAGCTAGAATTCTCCTTACCGGAAGTCTTAAAGGCAGTGCAAGGGCTGACGCGTAATAAGGCGCCAGGCCCGGACGGCACACCCCCAGACCTCCTTTTAAGTAACACTCACCTTTGGGGACCAATTATGACCAGAGTACTTAATGCAGCTATTAAAACTGGTCTCCCGAGATCTTGGTCAACTGCTGTGATTGTTCCTATATACAAGAAAGGTTGTAGGGATAATCTGCAGTGTTACAGACCAATCTCGTTGATTGATGTCGCTGCGAAACTACTAGGTAGGGTAATACTAAACCGTCTCACAGAGTGGACTGAGGTACATAACATCCTGGTGGAGACCCAGTATGGGTTTAGAACAGGCAAGTCAACTAGTAACCAGTGTCTCAACTTATACCTCATAGCTGCTAAATACATTAAATCAGATACAGGAACCCTATACATGGGCTTCATGGACCTTGCAGCAGCATTTGATAATGTAAACAGAACCAAGCTCTGGGCGCTTATGGATAGATTGGGAATTGATCCAGATCTGATAAACATACTTATGGAACTCCATTGGAACACCACTGCCAAGGTCCGCTATAGCTCGGGAGGGGTGAGTACCGATCCCTTCCCGTGCTCTAGGGGGGTGAGGCAGGGGTGTATCCTTGCTCCATTTTTATTTTCCCTCTACATAAATGATCTGGAGAGTGCTCTGTTGACACTGGGGACTGACTGCCCAAGAGTAGGATTGCGTCATATACCGGTACTTTTGTACGCGGATGACGCGGTCCTGCTCGCACGAACAGCAGTGAGTCTGCAGCGGCTAAATAGTGGCTTTGCAAGATTCATGGAGAATCTAGATTTATCTGTAAATCTGACTTACGGCCACATGCATCAACCTATTTAGGAAGTGCAAACGGTGCGAATCGGTAAATTCGGCCGTTTGCGATTCCTAAATAGGTTTTTGGGATGCATCAAGCATTTTTGGCAAAATCGCTAATTTTAGCGTATTCCAAAAATGCGATTGCTTTTAAGGAATCGCAAATTTGCGATTCCTTAAAAGCAATGCATGATTACTTTTAAAATTGCAAATTCGTAATTAGGGGGTGCAAATTACCACGAGGGTGAACCTCGTGGTAATTTGCGAAAATGTATTAAAATGCTCAAAATTGCATTTTAATACACTGTCATGTTACAGACACACATGTCCTTAGGACATGTGTGTGTGAAACATGCACTTCGAAATACATTCCAGGGGTGCAGGGGGGGGTCCTTTGGACCCCCCCCCCCTGCACCCATGGAATGCATTAACATTTTGCGAATTCTAATTTGCGAATTCGCAATTCCCATTGATTCCTATGGGCCTTTTGGCCCATAGGAATCAATGGGAATTGCGAAATCGCAAAATAGAATTCGCATAATATTTACGATTCGGTAAAAATTGTGATTTTTACCGAATCGCAAATATTATGCGATTTAAATCATGCATCCCGTTTTGCGATTCCTTATTTGCGATTCCCTAAAAATCGCAAATAAGGAATCGCAAAACCGGACTTTGATGCATGTACCTGATAGTCCTTTATCATGGTGGCAGGGAAAAAACGTCTCAAGAGATTTCCGTTCAAGATAGGAACCCATGTTTTGGACACTATGAATACCTTTTCATACTTGGGTCTCTTGTTTGATGAAAATATTAGGTTTGCCCCATTGCTGGAGGAAAGGTGCAGGAAACTTGTTTCAGCGAATGGTGCCATTTTAAACTTTGCGCAAAGGATGGGTCGTTGGTCCCCTGAACAAGTAATGACACTGTACAGAGCGGTCAGTATTTCTAAAGCTACGTACGGGGCAGAGGTGTGGGGCTTTAGGGATGCACACCAGATACAAACTGAGGACGATAAATTTCTAAAGAAACTGCTAAAGCTTCCACAGAGCATCCCAGCAGCAATCACACACAAGGAGGTTGGTACCCCGTACATCTCTGACCTGATTAGAATAAGACCTATTTTGACCTGGCTTCGAATTTGGCTAAACCCAAACGCTGAATTATCTAGACAGATTATTGAAGATTGTCATCGGAGAGACAGATGGTTGCAAATCCCTTGGCTTAAATATATTAAAGAAACCCTAGAGTCCATTGACTACCAAATGCTATTTACTGATCCCTCAAAGATTGATAGCTCTAGCAAATATCGTATTCAAAAGCAGTTATTGGACAAATACGATCATAGCAGGAATCGACTTGACTCTAATAAAACATCTGTAGTATCGCACTCTCTTGTGAGTAATGAAATGGGCATGGACCTGTACCTTTTTTTAATGCACAGTCAACAAGAGAGGTTTTTAATGTGTCGTTTTAGGCTCAATTTGACAATAGGTCTCCGCAGGACACCCTTCATTTAGTATTATTATGTCCTTTTTATAAAATTCCACGCAGAAGATTTCTTGTGGATATTTTAAAGGAGTCAAAAATCTTTCATGCTAAAACTGCTTTTTATTTTTGCAAAGAGCAACTGACATGTGCACTTTGTGTTCTATAATGAGTTTTTTAAAAATTGCTGTTAAATTAAGAAATACTAGGGGTTGATGTAGGATGAAATGAATTAATTGATCTCTCCCTCTCAATTGTTTTTAATAATAATACATTTTAAATTTGTTTTTAACATTGTAAAGTTCAGAATAACAATGTAAAATGTTGAATGTCGATTTGTAATGTGTTGTGTATTTTTATGATGGTTTTTAACCACCGAAATAAAGATTAACTGAACTGAACTGAACAGTGTCTCTGCTTCACTGGGGCTCAGGCCAAGAAGTCAGGCACTGAGGGAGCCCTGGATCATGAAAAAGGGACCAGCCAGCTCCCAAGAAAAGGAGCAGAAATTGTAGATCCCTTAAACCCTCCAACAGCATCTGGACATAGCTTTATCTTAGTGGGGGTGGACCATGCCAATAGATATCGATAGGCTGCAACCCCTTAGGATCACCTCAGGTCCTGTAGTGGCGAGTGCCCTCCTGGGAAACTTTTACAGAGTTGGGTTCCCTAAGGTCTTGTCAGACAGATGTACTAACTTTATGTTTTGCTGCATCACTGCTATGTGGAAATAGTGTGGTGATAACTATAGGTTCACCACACCCTACCATCCATAGTGCAATGGGCTTGTTGAAAGGTTCAACAAGACCCTCGAAGGTATGATCATGGGACTCCCGGAAAAGCTGAGGCAAAAATGGGATGTCTTACTACCTTGCCTTCTCTTTGCCTACAGACAGGTTCCTCAGAAGGGGGTGGGCTACAGCCCATTTGAACTTCTGTTTGGACATCCAGTTAGGGGTCCATTGCGTCTAGTCAAAGTATGATGAGAGCAGCCTCTCAAGCCTCCTAAACAGGACATAGTAGACTATGGTCTGGGCCTGCGGTCTCGCATGGCTAAGCACATGAAGAAGGCTAGCAAAACCTTAAGGGCAGCCAGGAGCTTCGGAAAGCTTAGCATGACCAAAAGGATGTACTGATTGTTTACCAGGCAGGACAGAAAGTGTGGATGTTGGAGCCTGTGGCCCCATCAGCTCTCCAACCCAATTGGAGTGCCCCCACACTATACTGGAAAAGAAATGTGAGGTTACCTACTTAGTTGACCTAGGTACTCCAAGAAGTCCCCACAGGGTACTTCTTGTGAATCGTCTGAAACCTTTTGTTGACAGGAGTGACATGAGCTTGCTCATGGCCACTGATGAGGGACAGGAGGAAGAGAGTGACCCTCCCTGAAGGAGTAGTCTTGGTAGACAGCCTCAATGATCAACAGCAAGCTGATTGCAGACAGGTTCTCAGTCAGTGTCCTGGTCCCTTTTCTCTGACACCCAGTCAAACCACCTGATGTATCCATGAGTGGACACAGAAGGCAGCCTGCCTGTGAAGAGCAACATTTACAGACAGCCTGACCATGTCCGAGATTGCATCAGGACTGAGGTCCCAAAAATGCTGGAGTTGGGAGTCATTGAGACTTCTGATAGCCCTTGAGTTAGTCCTGTAGTCATTGTACCAAAACCTCAAATCCAGGATGGTAAGAGAGAGATGAGGGTTTGTGTTCAATATAGAGGCCTCCATGCAGTCACTAGGACTGATGTCCATCCAGTTCCAAGGGCAGATGAACTGATTGATGCTTTGGTCTCTGCCAAATATCTCAGTACATTTAACCTGAATGCTGGGGTTTGACAAGTCAGACGCTATGGGTATGCCAAACCAAAAACAGCATTTTCAACCCCTAGTGGCATTACCAATTTATTGTGATGCCTTTTGGTTTGCAAAAAGCACCTGCCACATTTCAGAGGCTGGTGAATAAAGTCTTAGCAGGTCTGGAAGCCTGTAGTGCAGCATATCTAGATGATAACGCTCTCTTTAGCTCCACCTGGGAGGACCACCATGTCCACCTCAGAAATGTACTTGAGGCCTTGCGGAAGACAGGCCTCGCTATCAAGGCCACAAAGTGCCAGATAGGGCAGAGCAAGGTTGAGTACTTAGGCCACCTTGTAGGTTGAGGCCATGTTCAACCATTGGAATGCAAAATTCAGATTATCATGGATGGGATTGCTCCCACTACCCAGACTCAGTTCAGAGTTTTCTTTGGTCTGACTGGGTACTACAGAAGATTTGTTACAGGGTTATGGATCCATAGTGACACCCCTTAATGATCTCACCTCCAGATGAATGCCTAAGGAAGTTCAGTGGACATTTATCTGCCAGAAGGCATTTGATGACCTGAAGCAAGCCATGTGCTCTGCCCCAATACTGCACAGTCCTGACTACTCCAAACCAATCATTGTCCAGACAGATGCTTCTGAGATAGGGGTAGGTGCAGTATTGTCACAGCTTAATGCAGAGTGCCAGGATCAACCAGTGCCCTTTCTAAGCAGAAGGTTGATCCCCCAGGGAGAAGCATTGCTCAGCTCTTGAGAGGGAGGCTTCTGCTGTTGTCTGGACCTTGAAGAAGTTGAGGCGATACCTGTTGGCACTCACTTCATTGTTCAGACAGGCCATAAGCCCCTAATATGGCTTAAACAGATGAAGGATGAAAACCCTAAACTTTACAGGTGCTCCATTTTCCTACAGGGGATGGACTTTTCAGTGGAACATAGACCTGGGAGTAACCATGCCAATGCAGATAGACTTTCCAGATATTTCAACTTAGAAAATGTAGACTCAACCGGGCAATAGTTAGTCTTGTGTCCTTTCCTTGGGTGGGGTGGGGGGGGGGGGGTTGTGTAGGAAAGTAGGATCTGCTTTCATGGTAACCTCCACTTTTTGCCTTGTGTCAGCGTGTTTGACTGTTGTCTGCCGAGATCCTGCTAATCAGGCCCCAGTAACTGTGATCTCTCCCCTTAATTGGCTCTAGTACGAACTTTGGTACAGCCTCAATTGGCTATTGATGTACCGGTATAGGTCGCTAGTATATGGTACTAAGGTACCAAGGGCATGGGTATACCAGGGGTCTCCCATGGGCTGCAGCATTTATTGTTCCACCCATGGGAGTCCACTGAAACTCTGACTGCCGGCTTGGACTTGCAGCCTGTGTGAGATGGTGCCTGCACCTCTCACAACAGATGTACGTTTCCTTATATCTGAGGTCACTCCACTTAAAACCAATAAGTCACCCCTGTGGTAGGCAGGGTGCTTGGTTACAAGTGTGAGGTTACCCCTGCATGAGCAGGGCACCCTGCAAACCCCTGAGTCTGTTCATCAGGCTTTGTAAGTGCGGTCAGCCATTTTAAGGGACATAGTGGAGGCATCAATCATTACGAGATGTCTAACTATATAATGGCTGCACTGAACCTGCTCATGTTTGGTATCAAACATGTTGGGATCATAACCCAACAGCAACTTCAACTCCCCCAAGGAGTCTCCTGTACTTCTGGTAACAGCCTTTCTAGCCAAGCTAGTGCTGCTGCCATCTACAGACACGATTCTGCCCTCCTACTGCTGAGCTGAGCGCGAGCAGGAGAAGGTAGACCAATTGGTTTCCTGTTACAGGTATGTGGGACCACCTCCCAGACAGCACTTATTGAATTGAGCTGGGGTGGGAGAGCTTTCCAGCGGCACCAGACTGCTCTGAAGGGCAGATTTGGTGCCCTCCTTGCATACTCCAGTTTGAGCCAATTCAGAAACCCTTGGTTCACGCCCTGGCGTGAAACCTAACAAAGGACAGAGGAGCATCCTTCCTTCTGTCTAGTCCCTCCTCTGGAAGGGATCCTGGAGTCGTTCCAACCTTTTTTCCTAGGGTACTTAAGGGCTCCCCTGTGGGTGGGTCCTCAGATTCGTTGTGGAACAAGACTCACTTTGGAAACGAAGACACTCTTCAACTGTCCGGACCCTTGGACTTCGTCGGACTTCGACTGGAACTGAGACAGCATTGAGAAAGACTGCTGCTGCTACTGGTCTCACTGTTCTTTAACAGCTTCAACACTCAGATCCCAACGCACCCGACCACGTCAAGCACACCTAACCCCACCGACCACGACCTTCTGACCACATGGACCAACGTGAGCACCGAAGACATAATCGAGACCATGAACACCATCCACTCAGGCGCCCCTTCGGACCCCACACAACATCGCCAACAAAACCAACAGCCTCATCGCACCCCACCTGTGCAACATCATCAACCTCTCCTTCGAAACCGTCACTTTCCCTGAGAGCTGGAAGCACGCTGAGATCAACGCCCTCCTGAAGAAGCCCAAGGCGGACCCGAGCGACCTCAAGAACTTCCGGCCCATCTCCCTGCTTCCGTTCCCAGCGAAAGTCATTGAAAAGACCGTCAACACCCCGCTCACCCGCTACCTAGAAGACAACAACCTCTTGGACCCGTCCCAGTCTGGCTTTCGCAGCAACCTCAGCACCGAAACCGCCCTCATGGAGCCGCCACAGACGACATCAGAATCCTCCTCGACAACAACATCAGAATCCTCCTCGATAACGGCGAGACATCAGCCCTGATTCTCCTGGACCTCTCCGCCGCTTTCGACACCGTCTGCCACCACACTCTCCGCACACGCCTCTACGATGCAGGGATTCAAGACAAGGCCCTGGACTGGACAACCTCCTTCCTCACCGACAGAACCCAGAGAGTCCTCCTCCCCCCGTTCCAATCCGGAACCACCAAAACCATCTGCGGCGTCCCTCAGGGATCTTCCCTCAGCCCGACTTTGTTCAACGTCTACATGGCCCCCCTCGCCCGCATCGCCAGACTACACGACCTCAACATAATCTCCTACGCCGACGACACCCAGCTGATCCTCTCCCTCACCAAGGACCCCCTCATCGCCAAATCCAACCTGCACCAGGGGATGAAGGCCGTCGCCGACCGGATGGAGGCAAGCCGGCTCAAGCTGAACTCGGACAAGACAGAGATCCTCATCCTTGGGCCAAACCCATCGGCGTGGGACGATTCCTGGTGGCCTCCTTCCCTGAGAACGCCCTCGACACCGACCAACCATGCACGCAACCCAGGGATCATCCTCGATTACACGCTTAGCATGACCAACCAAGTCAACGCAGTCTCCTCAGCATGCTTCCGCACCCTCAGTATGCTCCGCAAAATCTACAGATGGATCCCAACGAACACTCGCAAAACAGTCACCCACGCCCTCATCAGCAGCCGACTCGCCTACGGAAACGCCCTCTACGCCGGACCCCCGGGCAAACTCATCAGCAGACTCCAAAGAATCCAGAGCGCCTCTGCACGCCTGGTCCTAGACGTCCCTCACAGAGACCACATCACCCCCCCACCTGAGAGACCTGCATTGGCTGCCCGTCGGCTATATGAACAAATAGATAGTCTCATGAAAATAGATGTATCCTAAAGGGCGCAGTAGGGGACAAGGAGGGAATGAGGAAACAGAAATTTTATGTGGTCAGTGTGTCCCCCCCACTTGCACCCTATCCATGTACCTATGCCCCATGTATGTCCATGCTATCATGTAATTCCCTTCCCGTGCCTGTCATAATAATGCCCCTGCATTTCCGTCTAATGTTAGCATGTCAGTTATTAGGCCTTCCATGAATGAAACGTTAATTCTGTACTAAGGCCTACGTTGCCAATGCATTTACATGGTACACGTCTAAAAATCGAGAAGCACACGTTTTTGTGGCCCAGCCGAGCCAGGCCTTGAATTCAGGCTCCGAGCCTCTTCTGACTCTGGAAAGCTGCAGTTTAGGTATGCATCCCTGACCTCTCCCTTACTCCCTGCTCAGCCGAGAGGTGCCCGGCCTGGCCTGCCTGCCAAGACGGTATTTTGCCTACAGTTATCTGCTCAGCTCTGCAAAAAAAAAACACATTCCAGTCTAGTGAAAGAGGTAAACATTTTCCGCCTGCAGTGCGTAGGGCCTAACCTTCCTGTCTCCATGCAAGTGATTTACTGAACCCGTTGCCATAGAAGGCCCATGGCCCCACGCAATGCACGAAGAAATATATGCACACACTAGCATTTAATGATGAACAGCCTTTACTCGAGAGACCTTTACTTCAGACAATACATCCTCCAAACACAAGATATCAGATATGCAAAAGGTGCAGGTCGTTCTGACATCCCAGACTCCAGACTCCTCTACTAGTGCTAAAGTCAGCCCCCCAGCTCTTCCTAGTGACACGTCAATTTCACGTCATGACCAGTTGCGCCCACATGTAGGGTAAAAGTTTCTGCTGACCCTGCAGACCTCCTCAATGCATCCACCCACCTATGACACACCTATGACTCATCAAGTGAACACCCACGTGAACGCCTCCTTACACGCCTTCTTTTACGCCCATGTGTTCTTATCTCTCTCTTTTCACTTGCTCCGCCTGGAGTGTTCCGCCTACTCTATTCATTGCAATTGTATGGTTATACTATATATAATGTGTGATGTTAATAAAACGTTGGATATCCCTTCCTGAACCTTAGTGGTGATGGAACCCGATTCTCAGTGACTCGAGTCATTTGAATTAAAGCCCTTTTGACTCAGATACCACGGACTCTGCCTCTCATTTTATGAGCTATCCTTATTCTTTATTAATGTATAGAAACTATGTCCGGGTAATTTTATTTACCACATAATTCTGGCGCCCGAATAGGGACTAGTCCCCTTCCCCACGCGCCGGCGATGTAAGCGCAGCCCCCTGACCCCTTCTATATCCGTGACGGACTTATTGTGTGCACATCCGCGGGATTTCCCGCCAACTCCCTCAGGCCCACAGAGGAGATGGAGACTGCGACCTGGCATCCACACGAGGCGGTGAGGATTGCGGACCATCCCGACCAGAGCCCAAGCCGAGAGAGCAAGGTCCGAGGTATCCCGAAGCCCACCTGTTCCGAGGCGCATGCGCAGCAGCAGCCGTACCAGAAGCCGTAGCAGTCCAGTCCAGTATCGAGTTTCCGAGGCCTTCAGTTTTGCTTCCCGGTGAGTACCGTTGTTGGGAACGCATATAGACGGGTTCATTTGTTTGAGCCCGGTCAAGACGGGTCTGGGTACACAGACCCGGTACAGACGTGTCCATTTAGGTGGATGCGGTAAAGACGTGTCTCTTTATGAGACCGGTATGACTGTACTGTTTTAGCAGTGCATACAGTAAACAAGGATTATTAGTATCTGTTTCTAATGTTTTAATGTTTTAATGTCGTGGTATGAATGATTGTTTACAGTCTATTATTGTGCTTATTGTGTTTTCGTTCAAGCTAGTTCAAACATGCCGCTGTTTTCGAAATTACGTCAGATAGGGACCAGGAAAGGGATACTCGAAGAGGCAGTTCCCGTCCCGCCTAGGGACACTCCTGGACATTTTATGTACCAAAAGCATGGCCTAGATGCCATACTGTACTTAAATTTATGGGTAGATTACACAAAGGATCTGGAAGAGAAATATAGATGGCCTGTCTCAGGGACATGGGATGCTGATTGCATCATGAGAGTAGAGGAAGCACTGTGGAAAAAGAAAGCTAGACAATCCCAGAAAGATGCCATAGAGTTGTGGCATAAAGAAGCGCATAGAAGAACAGAGAAAGAAATCCACAAGGCAGAGAGAAGTAGAGAAGCATCAGAAAAAGCCAAAGAAAAAGAGCTAAAAGAAGAAGGTGAACGGGTTAAGGCAGAACAATTAGATAGACAAAGAAATGCCCTTATTAAAGGCATGTATCCCCTCCTTGCCGAGGGCCTACCTAAAGTGACCCCGGAAGTACCCAGTAACTTGCCGCCACCACTGATCCCGACTAAACTCCGTAGTCATAAACAGACCGCAGCGGACATTTTTCTTTCCTCCTATTTAGACGACGCTGCTCCAGAATATGTAAATGAAGATTTACCTCCTCCTCCCAACCCTACTAATCCTCCTGCCACCATCCCTACCAATCCGTTTCACCCATCACCCGTAGCACAAGATCAACCCGCATTACCAGCGGCAGCGCTGGCAGTAAAAGACGACTCTAGCCTAGGCGACTCAAGTCAAGGAGCATCTGGAGGGGGGCCCTCTAGAGATATACTGCACACCCCACCACCAATAAAACGAACACTACGAGATTTAGCGCTACAACACACGCCAAAACCAATGACATTAGCAACCCTTAGACAGTCCCTCACTGATTGTATATATGATCCAGTACCGGGTGAGGGCACAATGCTCATATACTCAATACGTTTAAGACGTGTTGCAGACTATTTGATTACTCTACCAGGCATGAAGGAACATTTAGACAGAATATACCACTTCATTAGAACGGGGGAGGGACCAGAAAGTATACATGAGGCCATGGCAAATAGAAAAGTGGAGCTTCAACGCATGCTCTTACAGTTTTTGGTTAATTGTTTGATTAGGGAACGAGACCAGCCAGATAAAGAAGTAACTAAAGGTATGACGAACTGGAGTGACAATATAGCTGTTGGTAAACATGATACACAGAATAGAGTAGAAATCATGTACAGGAAAATTCGTAAAGAAATACTTGAGATACACAAGAAAGAACAGGCCGAGAAGCAAGCCGAGGAGGACGACGAGGTCTCAGAAGACGATGATACAGTAACAGAGGAAATAAATAAAATGAATTACGTAGGTAGGGCAAGACCGTTTGATAGACCCATACGCCTAGATTACAATAAACGTTCCCTCTCTCCAATACCAGAACAATATTCCCTCGAACACCTATTCCAAGCTACTGAACAAGCACTGAAAAAACGAGTAGGTAGTAGTGAACTTAGTACTATGCAGGAACAGGAACTAGCCCGGTCAGGAGTTCAATGGGCTTGCAATTCTAACATATATAAAGATGACATAGTAGCGCAAACATTTTTGAGTCTTCCTCCGGAAGAACAGCGTTTAGCTGGTATTTACATGATTCAACATCTCATCACTTTGTATGAGAGTCAGCATTCTGATCCAGGTCCCTTGTATAAAATACTGGACGATTTACTCCTGGAAAGATGGAGAGGCCTAGGTACCGAATTAATTAATGTCATTCTAGATCAACGACATAAGTACTTGACTTTTCTGACCCCGCACTTGATTCCTGCTCCACACCGAGAAAGAAAGACCTTTTACATAGACAGACAGAATCCCCTACGAGAGGTTCATCCCGTTAGAACTGCAGCGGGTGCACTTCAACGAGTATTCATTTACGCACCATTGACAAAAATGGAATTATTGGAAATGAAAAAATTACTGCCCTGTCACGATAAAGACCCAGCGGGGTTCCACCGTGAATTAAAAGACATGCTCCGCATGGGGGAGTATACATACGCTGATACGATTAAAATGTTGAAAGTACTGTTACCAGCGGGCATTTACGAAAAACTTAAAGAAAAAGAGTGGGAGGTGGGAGAGAAAAAGATTAACTGGGCAGAATTAGAAGACGAAGATAAAACACGAACCCCTGGTACTGGTCTCGGGGACAGAGCTAAAGAATTATCCGAGCTATTGATACAGGTTTTGCCGAGATTATTGACTACTAAAAAGGAAGATTGGGATGCTATTTCAGCCTGCAAACAGAAACAAGACGAAGATACTAGTGATTTTTATTCTAGATTCGAAAAATGTTTTCTTAATAATAGTGGCCTGAAGACAAGTAGTGAATCGTACCCACATCTTTTTGTGACCAAATTAGTAGAGAATTCCTTACCACAGATCAAAAATAGAGTACTGAAGGTGGAGAGTACCTGGCAAGCAAATAGCCCTTCCCAAATGTTACAAATGTTACAGTACCACCAGAATCGAATTAGAGAAGAACAGGAACACGAAAAGAGACGCATGAAAGACACGAAAATGAAAGTACTAGTTGCTCAATCAGTTCCAGCCGATGGCCAGAAAAAGGGCGATGCACCTGTCAAAGGGAACTGTAACTACTGTAAACAGCCAGGTCACTATATAAATGAATGTGCTGTCCTGAAACACAATATAGCTACAGGCAAGACGAAAGAAAGACCACGTCCTCCTAGACAGGATCACATCCCGCAGAACACGCAAACTCCACAGAACGCGCAACAGACAGTAGCTGTACCCCAACCCATTGCTGCCACACAACATGTCACACAACAAATGTACCAGTATGCACAGTCAGACTACCCAGATTATCAACAGTACTCATGAAACAGCCTAGAGAGGGAGGTTGGCTTGCCCCTTATTGAGGTTCCTGTAGATCGAGAGGGTCCCTATGTACATAGTCATGTATTGGGGAAAGACAGAAAATTTCTGATTGACACAGGGGCGAGCAGAACTACCATCAGTCATGACGAGAATCCAGGGGCACCCCTCTCAGGCTCACAGAATGTTTCCCTGGGATTTTCAGGAAAGCCTATTGTTAACGAAGTGTCAAAGCCAGTTTCCCTAGAAGTTGGTCCATTGTCCCGTACTACAGACTTGTTACTTACTAAATCATGTCCAGACAACCTGCTTGGTATAAAGACATTGAAAGAACTAGGAGCAGTGATTTGTTGTTCTCCGGAAGGAGTGAGATTGTTTTTACGTGATTTGAAAGGACATTATGTGTTGAGAGATTTTGACCCCAGACTCCAGAATGTACCACAGCATTTATGGGCACAAGGTCCGACTGATGTAGGTTATATGCACATTACACCATACCGTGTCACACTCAAGCAAGGAGTTGTACTGCCACGAATCCGACAATACAAGTTGCCACCTGATGCTGTAGTTGCATTACTGAAAATTGTTGACGAACTCATTGCACAGGGAGTGGTTGTAGAAACTGACTCAAATATATGTAGTTCTCCTATCATTCCGATTCTTAAACGAACTGACCCAAATGCACCACCGGTCTACAGACTAGTGATTGACCTCCGAGAACTGAACAAATGCATAATACCCCAGTACCCAGTGGTCCCAGACATTTCTTCACTATTGACTGCAATTGATTCCGAAGCGACGTTCTTTACTGTAATTGATCTCAAGAACGCCTTCTTTAGTGTCCCGATCCATCCGGAGAGCCAATACCTCTTCGGATTCTGTTTAAATGGCTGAAGCTTCAAATTTGCGAGGGCTCCTCAAGGGTTCACAGAAAGCCCTAGTATTTACAGTCAAGCATTGAAAAGACAACTAGACAGTATTCACCTGCCTACTGACACTGCACTGCTCCAATACGTTGATGGTCTTTTGATCACAGCACGGACAGAACGAGACTGCGAACGTGCATCACTGACAGTCTTATACTTCCTGGCAGAAAAGGGGCACAAAGTGTCCCCTTCAAAGTTACAATTCTGTGCCCAGCAAGTTGTGTACCTTGGTCACTTGCTGTCCAAGAGGGGTAGACAGTTGACACCTGACCGCATTCAGTTAATTGCACATCTTCCACAGCCAAAGACACAAAAGGAAGTACGGGCCTTCATTGGCCTCACTTCTTACTGCAGACAATGGATTCCCCAGTACGCATATCTAGCCAAACCACTCATACAGTTGACAACACAGGAGGCAGCAACTTCGACTGTCCTCCCTTGGACTCAGGAACATACACTTGCATTTGATGAATTGAAGAAAGCCCTATGTCAAGCACCAGTTTTAGCGACACCAAGTTACAGCAAACCTTTTACACTTTTTGTCATTGAACGCGATGGCACAGCATTATCTGTCCTCACACAAGATCAGGCAGGAAAGCACAAGCCTTGTGCTTACTTTTCTAGTACATTGGATCCATTGGCCCAGGCTCTGCCTGCGTGCCTCAAATCAGTTGCAGCGACAGCTCTAGCAATCAGACAAAGTGATTCCATAGTGTTAGGACATCCCCTGACAGTACAGGTTCCACACTCAGTGGAAGTTCTCTTGAACAGGACACAGACACAGCACCTGACCATAGCAAGACTGACAGGATATGAACTGACATTGTTCCAGCCACACATAGAGATCAGACGTTGCAATACTCTAAACCCTGCTACACTTTTACCCTCGAGCACAGCAGACCCTACACCACATGACTGTGTGGATGTAATTAACACAGTGACTAAGCCAAGACAAGACTTGACAGACATTGCATTACCCGACCCAGACCTGACACTTTATGTGGATGGTTCATGTATGAGAACAAGCACAGGAGAGTTGGTGGCCGCATATGCAGTGACCACCGATACTGAAGTCATAGAAACACAACGAATTGACACCCTGTCTGCCCAAGCAGCAGAGCTCGTCACTCTGACCCAAGCCTGTATACGAGCCAAGAACCTGAAAGTAAACATATACACAGATTCACAGTACGCATTCGGAGTCGTTCACGACTTTGGTGTTCTTTGGCAAGAGAGAGGTTTTCTGACCTCTCATGGGGCCAAAATACAGCATGGTCCCCTCATTCAAGCTCTGTTAGATGCAATACACTTGCCTACAGCCATAGCCATCATGAAGTGCAAAGCACATACGAAAGTCACTGACACTATTTCCCAGGGTAACGACTTGGCAGATCGAACAGCTAAACTTACAGCCCAGACTCAAACAGATATTCCAACTGACACGACAAAGACAGAAGTACCATCACTGACAAATTGTATGACAGTCAGGGATCCCTCACAAGATGTACTCGACATACAGACACATGCCACTTCAGATGAAATCAAGAAATGGACTGAACAAGGAGGGGTCCAGACATATCAGGGATGGATGACAAAAGGCAAAGCCACGTGGTTCCTCCCTGACTCCATGGTTCAAGCTATCATTAATACAGCACACAGTCCAGCACATTTAGGAGAAAAAGCCATGTTAGACAGTTTACAGAACATCTGGTTCAACAAGCATTTACGTGCAGCAGCGAAACAGAAAGTGCGTACCTGCATGATCTGTTGTCAGTTCAATCCAGGCAAAGGCATTCCCGTGGAACAAGGGGGATTTCACCCTCCTGACCACCCTTTTGAAGTCCTCCAGATGGATTATATTCAGATGGACAGATGCCGAGGATTCAAGTATGTCCTCGTAGTTGTATGTGCACTATCTAGATGGACAGAAGCGTACCCAGTCCCAGATTACACTGCTGCAGGTATGGGCGAATTTTGCGAATCTCGCGTTCGCGAATTTTGCGGATTTGCGAACTCCCAATTCGCAAAATCCGCGAATTCTCGCGAATTTGCGGATTTTTTTTGGTGTTCGCGCGGGTTTCTGCCAGTTCGCGAGGGTTTTGTACAATTTCGCAAACGCGAACTTACCTGTCGGGTCGCAAGTTTCGCGAACTTGTTGTTTCTACGTGTCCAGCCTGTTTGGGACACTCTTCTTCATCACTGCCACTCTCTGTCACCACTGCCACTCTCTGACTACTCATGCCACCCTCTGGCCCACCCATGCCACCCTCTGTTTCATCACAGCACCCTCTGGTTGTCCAGTCAGTGTACATTATTGTGGCAAAGCAAGCACACCTTCCCTGCCTCAAGTGACCTGAATTAATTTGGGGCTGATTAATGTGTCACAGAATATTTTTTTAGCTGGCACCTGCTTCCTTAGTGCTTCCTGGTTAGTGATTTTTTGCACTTGCTAAGTGCTTTCATTGTTGCAAAATTAGTTACAACACCTGCCCTGCCCCAACTGACAATAATGAATTAGGGGCTGATTAATGGATTTGAACTTCCAGCCTGGCTCCTGCTTGTCTCCCTTAGCTGTAATTCAGGACCTTTGTGGCATATGTGTAACTATTCTGAGGTTCAGAGCAGGGTCACATAATAGTTGCAACTGGCAACTGAACTCTGGAGGGGCCCCTCAGGAAGCACTACAGGAAATGGCTACTAATGATGAGCCTGAACTTTTGAACCTGGTAAGTAGTTTCAGATTTGCTCAGATCGTATTTCTGCAATTTTGCGCTTATTCGCGGGGCGCGAAGTTGTACTGGGAAGCCGCGAACTCACGCGAACAGTGTGAGCAAGCCATAAAATCCGCTGCTCGCGGATTTGCGGATTTTGCGGGAGATTCGCGAATCTCGCGGATTGCGAATTTACCGAAAATCCGCAAAATCCGCGAGCGAAACGGATTTTCCGCCCATGCTTACACTGCTGTGACCACTGCCAAGCAGTTGGTCCGTGAATTCTTCCCGCGATACGGCTTGCCCCGTGTCGTGTACTCAGATAATGGACAGCCATTCTCTTCTGAATTGATGAAACAAGTATCTCTCCTGTTAGGGTACCAGTGGAAATTCCATTGCGTACGACACCCAGAGGCAGCTGGTCTCGTAGAGAGACACAATCAGACTCTCAAAACAAGGTTAGCGAAGGTCTGTGCAGAAAATGGCGTGGATTGGATGGTAGCCTTGCCGGTTGCCCTCTTTTACATGCGTATGGTAGCTCATTCCAGAACCGGATTATCCCTGTACGAGGTGGTTTTTGGTAGACCGCCAAATATGTGGGGTACGCCTATGCCACGTAAAATAACTGATGTTGACAGTACTATGCTGACAGATTACCTGGCTTCCTTGATGTCTGCACTACTTTCTTGTCGTTCACAGGTTGCAGCTGCCTTCCCGGACAACACCCAGGTGAAGACTCACGCAATTGTTCCGAGAGACCTGGTGTGTGTCCGTAACTTCGACCGTTCACGCCCTCTGGAGCCCCGCTGGTGCGCGCCCAAATTGGTCTTGTTGACGACGAGGACCGCCGTCAAGGTCGAGGGACGAAAAGGATGGCTCCACGCCCATCATGTGAAGCGTTTCCATGGACTTGGTTCAGTAAAGGACTCTGAGAACTGTCCCGAGAACATTGACACTAAACTCCCTTTGCTAGAAAAGACTCCGCAACAAGGATATAGACAAAAGCTACGGTCTAGTAAGTCAGACAGCGTTTAATTGTTTAAGTCCCCCTCGGGTGAAGCGGTTAGACAGGTTCCTGACATGTATAAGATCGTAGACCCATATAGCCAGAGAGATAGGCAGAAGAAAATGAAAGAAAAATACTGCAAAAACGTACGCAGTAGATGCATAGTAACTCTGATCATTATGTTTTTTCTAAGTACATCGATTATATGTATAAGCTTGACGCTACATGTTTTCTTTCCTCCTCTTGGTTCACATGTACATTCTTCCTTCAATGACACTGTAGAGCATACTTTCAGTGACCTGCCACCCCATGAACTATCCTATCGACTAGCACTGCGCAACAACACTTTTATCCGTATGTTACACCATTCTCACCAGACCAGCAATGTAACGAATTGCTGGGTATGTGGCCGACTCCCACCTTATCAGAAAATGAAGGGAGTTCTGCCCCTCTTTCCTTATCCGTTTTCGCACAATGGTTCGTGCGGAGCATGGTTTTCTTTAATGTCATCACTAGACAGTAAGTCCACAGTTTCCCAGGGCGATTGGATATGGGGAGACCTGAATTCAGTTATGAATAAGGCATGTTTTCCAGACGAAGACGGTCTTCCACAAAGGAAAGGGACCGATCTAGAAAATGAAGTGTACGAACTAGGGAATGTTTCCCTTAACCTCATGATTCTGAACGTCCAGTCCGAGACCAATACAGATTCACCGTTTATAACAGTCTTACCAGTGAAAGGTGAATTATGCGTTAGGAAAAATGGTTCAGTACACCTAGGACACAGTGAGTGTAATACTGTGGTCGAATTCAGTGATAAAGGAAAGTCTACTTTCAAAGCTTCCCGCCATTCCTATTTCATTTGCGGTCAGACAGCTTATGTGCGTCTGACCTTAGACTGGGGTGGAACGTGTTATATTGCGTTCCTACTGCCACCTGTTTTTCTAGCCCCATCCCATTATCATCGAGACTCCCGACTTGTGCATGTTAGACATAAGAGGGACTTTCCCCCAGTTATCGATTACACTGAGTCAGCGTGGGACCAGTACAAGGATTACATTAAAGTATATTTCTGGTTCGTAGGTCCCGTCCAAAATAGTAAAATAATACGTAGGTTAACAAGAACACTGGAAGCAGTAGTGAACAAGACTACTTTTGCCTTAGGAAACTTAACCGAAGAGCAGTCTGCTATGAGACTTGTTGTTCTTCAGAACCGCCTTGTTCTTGACGTCATCCTGGCCGATAGGGGCGGAGCTTGTAGAGTGATCGGCTCCAGTTGTTGTGTGTTTATTCCTAATAACGCACCATCAGTGTATGAAGCAATAACAAGACTCCATAAGATAGCCCGTGAATTGCATCAGGACCCATGGTCTTGGTCCGGCTGGCTCTGGAGTGTAATAGCAGGATGGGGCTGGACAGTACTGTCATTTCTAGGGATAGTACTGCTCATAGTATTCAGTTGCTGTCTCTGTCTGCAATGTGGCCCAGCGATTTGCGGCTTGTGTGCCACTGCTTGTATTCCCCGTCCACATTCACATTCCCGTGCATGAATGAAAAAAGACGAGCAAATGATGCTATATGAACAAATAGATGGTCTCATGAAAATAGATGTATCCTAAAGGGCACAGTAGGGGACAAGGAGGGAATGAGGAAACAGAAATTTTATGTGGTCAGTGTGTCCCCCCCACTTGCACCCTATCCATGTACCTATGCCCCATGTATGTCCATGCTATCATGTAATTCCCTTCCCGTGCCTGTCATAATAATGCCCCTGCATTTCCGTCTAATGTTAGCATGTCAGTTATTAGGCCTTCCATGAATGAAACGTTAATTCTGTACTAAGGCCTACGTTGCCAATGCATTTACATGGTACACGTCTAAAAATCGAGAAGCACACGTTTTTGTGGCCCAGCCGAGCCAGGCCTTGAATTCAGGCTCCGAGCCTCTTCTGACTCTGGAAAGCTGCAGTTTAGGTATGCATCCCTGACCTCTCCCTTACTCCCTGCTCAGCTGAGAGGTGCCCGGCCTGGCCTGCCTGCCAAGACGGTATTTTGCCTACAGTTATCTGCTCAGCTCTGCAAAAAAAAAACACATTCCAGTCTAGTGAAAGAGGTAAACATTTTCCGCCTGCAGTGCGTAGGGCCTAACCTTCCTTTCTCCATGCAAGTGATTTACTGAACCCGTTGCCATAGAAGGCCCATGGCCCCACGCAATGCACAAAGAAATATATGCACACACTAGCATTTAATGATGAACAGCCTTTACTCGAGAGACCTTTACTTCAGACAATACATCCTCCAAACACAAGATATCAGATATGCAAAATGTGCAGGTCGTTCTGACATCCCAGACTCCAGACTCCTCTACTAGTGCTAAAGTCAACCCCCCAGCTCTTCCTAGTGACACGTCAATTTCACGTCATGACCAGTTGCGCGCACATGTAGGGTAAAAGTTTCTGCTGACCCTGCAGACCTCCTCAATGCATCCACCCACCTATGACACACCTATGACTCATCAAGTGAACACCCACGTGTACGCCTCCTTACACGCCTTCTTTTACGCCCATGTGTTCTTATCTCTCTCTTTTCACTTGCTCCGCCTGGAGTGTTCCGCCTACTCTATTCATTGCAATTGTATGGTTATACTATATATAATGTGTGATGTTAATAAAACGTTGGATATCCCTTCCTGAACCTTAGTGGTGATGGAACCCGATTCTCAGTGACTCGAGTCATTTGAATTAAAGCCCTTTTGACTCAGATACCACGGACTCTGCCTCTCATTTTATGAGCTATCCTTATTCTTTATTAATGTAATGTCCGGGTAATTTTATTTACCACACTTCGACCACTGACTGCAGCCCCCCCCCCCACCCCCCAACGCCTTGAGACCCTAGCGGGTAGGTAGCGCGCTTTACAAATTACTTGATTGACTTGATTGATTGATCTGTGTCGTCTGCCGCAAGGAAGCTGACCAGTCTGATACTCCTGTCGTCTTACGGACTTCCTGAGGTCCAGTGACACAGATGTGGATCTGCAGCTCCCTAGAGGCCTAAAGGCCTTACCTGTCTTCTCTGAAATTTTGAGGACAGTATCCCTCATCGAAGCCGCTGGGACCAAACCCCTGTGCAATGCAATGACTTTTTGTTGCAAGGATTGTTGGTTCTGCACTCCAGAGATCTTCAGGCTACAAGAAGCTCCAGCCTCTATCACCTCATCCCTCAAAGATCAGCATCCTCACTGCATCCTCTGCACCAATGGTCTCCATCTTTGGTGAGCTACCTGAGGTCCTCTTGCTACACTTGTGCCTTTGGCCTGTGGGTCCTCTCGAGGGTCTTCCTTTGCTTCAGTGGGTTCCCCTGCTTGCTTGGGGTCTGCTCTGACTCTCCTACACTAGGTGAGTCCCATGGACCGTGCTGCTCCCAATGTTTGCATTGTTCTGCTTCCCACACCAGTAACGGCTGCCAAGGGTTGTTGGTGCTCCTGCCGGACACCAACCACCCGAACACCAACACCTGATATGGGACAGCTCGGGCACGGCTCCTGGTCTTCCTCAGCATTGCTTGGTATTCACAGCTGCAGCAACAAGGTCACCATCTTAACTCTTGAACCTCCCGACATCAGTGGGCATCGTGCCTCTGTGCCTCCTGGTCACTTCCGAGTGGCATGGACTCTGTCCCCTTTGCTTGCAGGTTCTCTTCTTCAAGAACCTACTCTTGGATTCCACTGGCCTCCTTCACAGGCTTCTCTAGAGGCATCTTCTTCTAAGTTCTCCAGTTCTCCATTGACGTCTACGGCAGGTTCTGATGTCACGTCACCCCTATGAACCCGGCTTCTCCAGTGCAGGTAACCTGCTACTTGGGGCATCCATTGGTGGGGTGACTCTCCAACCTATCGTCTTCTGGAGGGTTTATTTGGGTTCCTATGGGAAGGATCCTTCTTTGAAACTGCAACCGCAACTCTCCATTGACTTCCATTGGGAAGAGTAGCGATATAAAAGAAATAAGACAAAATAGTGGAATTTAAATAGTTATTTGTGTAACTATTAGGACAACCCAACATATCTGACACAATGTACTGCACAAATTGTGTGCTTAGACTATGTCTGATGCTAATTGCTTTGCGTGGCTGAATTGTGCAGAGTGAAACATTCAAATAAGGCAGGGTGGGGCTGAGGAACGGCAGGATGCAGACATCAATCAACAAACTACCTCTCTCCCTCTGTCCTGGAAGTGCAGACTGCAGGCAGTGGTGACGTGATGGCGAGGACGAGGTGTGAAAATATTCCTGGAGCTTTTGCAGCAGAACAACAGAGAAGGTCACAAGTCAAGTACAGGACCATTAGTACGTCAAAGCTAGTGCTTTGATGTGCCAAAAGAGAGAGGAAATTATTTTTTCCCATCGTTCTTCATGTCCCCCACTACAAACTCTCGGGGGGATATATCCCCTGTGTTCCCCACACTTCCTACACCCATGGGTGGTTGAGGAGTTGCTCTGTGCCTCTCATACATCTGGCAATGTGTTGAATGCCATAGGTTTTACTTGGGAACATCCACTGTATCGCCCATGGCACGTCTCTGTCGCAGGTTGAGGCAAAGAAGTGGCTTGTGCTGCATTGCCTCGGTCCATATCTCGAAGGCCATGAAAAGACACTCAGGGTGGCTTTATGTGGCCTTGTAGACATGGCCCTGCAGTGTGCACTGCTGCACCATCACTAAAAGTGACATTCCGGCAGCGCACAGGACCTTGTAACTGAGGCCCTGTGTGTTCATCTCATATAGGGCTTGTAGATAAAGGAAGCTGTGAGAGGAAGGAGTGGAGAGAGGGTGTCTTCATTGTTTCTCTTTGGGCGGCAGCCACTTTCCATATTTCCTCACCATTTCATACTAGAGTGATGTGTGTGATCTTCAAATCTACCCTCAATAGAAATTTTAGTGGAGGTGATTTGGATGAGCCTTCTATTGCAACTCATTCTGATTTTAGCAATCATTATTGCCATACCAATGCTCATTATGTAAGAGTCATATACATTGTAAGAAATATACTAATGTAGCTCCATTTGCTTTCGGTCATTAGGCTTAATTTACATCAGATGCCCAGTAGGCATAAACCATTGGTGCAACTACTGCTCCGCAATACTAAACTTTGCTGGCTCTAACCAGGACTTGAGTAAATCGGTAAACTGAGTTGGATTCATGGGGCAAGTATCTCAAGACCATAGGGTGAGAGAAACAAATGTATAATGCCCAATCCCAGAAAAACACCATGGATATCATTTTGGTCCATTAAGCTTGCAGTATATGAGCAGGACAGGACTGGCCATAGCGGGCACCGAGCATTTCCCGGGTGGGCCGCCAGGGTGGGGGCCATTCTGGGCTCCTGGGGGGCCTTTTTTGTTACCGGGGGCAGCAATATCGTCTCCCTGTAACAAAATCAGCCAAAAACAGCCCTAGCTGCACCCTTCTTTTCCCTCCCATGGGGGCCGGCTGAGCAGTTTGCCAGGGCCGGTTTCAGTTCTCAGTCCGACTCTGTTTATGAGTCTCTTTTATATCAGATGCCTCGCAAACTGCCCCAAAAGACAAAGGGCTTGATTTCGATTTTGGCGGACGGGTTACTCCACCACAATGGTGACGGATATCCCGTCCGCTGAAATATAAACCCCATAGGATAAAATGGGATTTATATTTCGGTGGACAGGATATCCGTCAGCCAAGATCTAAATCAGGCCCAAAGATACATGGAGACCTCCAGCACCAAGTTAAAGAGGATGGATATGGACAAGGTGCACAGATAATCAGAGATTTTTAGCCTTACAGCAAACTTGTAAGATAATAAAACCCAATCGCAGTCATTCTCAGTGAGTCGGGAGACGATGGCTCCATTTCCATAGTCAGAGGCATCAGTGAAGGGCTGACAGACTTCCACTCTGCTTCAGATGAGAGTGTAGCATTCTGTGTAATCTGGACGGCAGCCGTGCTGTGTCATTCCTGAGACAGTACCATCTTTGCAGCCTGAAGCACTGTTTTTCTGTTTGAGGTCTGAGGCTGACCCATCAGTATCGTCCCCCAAGAGACAGCTCTAGTCTTCTGAGGTAAGTACTGTTGTCAGGCCTCAGCCTGCGAGCCTTATACACACGATGTTACATGTCTTAATGTCATCAAACATCTTGTAAGTTTCTTTACTGATTTTTTAGGGCGTATCCACTAGTTCTGCCATGGCAAAATGCAGTAGTGAGTTTGAACACAACATATACTTTGCACTATTAATAAACAGACAGCAAAACTCCCTCTTCTGGTCCTTGTACCTTTATGTGCCACAGTAAGGCCTGAAGGCGAGCTGCTTGGGTCACACTCTAATGAGGCAAAAGAGCCTAAATCCTGCACTATATTGCTTAATGCATCTCTAGAGAAATACAGGCCAATATCTCAACTCTAGATTTTGGGTATGGCTAACAAATTATATCGTTTTTCTTAAAACATCAAAGGCCAGATCACAAACAGGCTCTGCTCCTGCACACCTGAGCTGTAAATATAAATTGATACTTGTATAGCGCACTACTCACCCGCAAGGGTCTCAAGGCGCTTGTACGAATACCGCTGTGGAACCCATCCTGGCTTTCCCTGTGAGGCGTCCACTCCTGGGCACCCCCAAGGTGGAGGCCAGGCATCCTTAGCTATTGCCCAGAGTTGCAGAGTGGGACTCCATGATTGGAATTGGCACCGAGGCGAGAATTATCAGGTCCGTGGAATTTTGAGCCCAAGACCCACCGAGGCGGGGAATTGAACCCTGGTCCCGGGCTAGACCTCTGCATCAGGGTCTGCCACTCCAATCATTGAGCCACACTTCTCCATGGAGCTGTGTGCCCGTTGTCTCAAGATCTGCTGTTTACAGCCCATGTACTAACCGGATAATGCAAGGGCCGAACAGGGAAGCCAATAGCAGGCCTGGAAAAAATTCTCAAACCAGCACCACTCTCTTCGTCTCCTCGCGCACTCTCTCGCTTTCCAGCCATCTTTTCTCACCTTCTCTCTAATCTCCTTTTCTGACCGCTATCTCTCTTACCTTCTCCCTACCCACATTTCACTCTTTCTTGATGCCTTCCCATGTCTGCTGCAATGAACCTCGGGGGCTGGGGTAAGTGGTGGACACACCAGGAGCGGGCCGGAGCTTCTACAACCAGCCTACAAGGGCTCCAACCCACCGGGAAATGTCCGATGGAATAACAGGCCTGTCCGGCAAGTTAGAGTATGATGGGTGGGAGGTAGCACAGGACAGACATGCTCAGAAACATGTAGAGGAAACCACAAATCTGATTTTTCTTTCTGTGCTTTCTGCAGATTCCAGGCCTTAGATTCCTGCCCATTTCCTGGTCCCTGCTCAACGTGAGGTCGAGCTGAGAGTCCAGGAAAATCGAAGCTTAGGAAGGTCTTTGATAATCATTTCTAGTTCTGGTTCTGTCCGTAGAAAAGGTTTGAAACCAGACTGGTCCCCTTCACATTTAATATTCTTTATTAGGTTGCCAAACATAAAAGATAATAAAAATAGCGGCACATATAATAAACAGCAAAAAAGCATAAGTCAAACCTTTTAAAATGTAGCCTTTTCAAACCTCCATGGAAAGCTTTAAAACTGAATTATAGAGGGACATATTTTTTTGTTGCAGTTTTATATAGCGTGAACTCGACCCAAAGGTATCAGAGCGCTTTACACGACCACCAGCTGCATCACAGACGGACACAGTCATGTTTTTTAGGCATGGAGAGATTAAGCGAGTTGCCCAGAATCGCAGGATGCTTGAGCTTCCCACCAGACTCGAACCTGGGTACTCAGCTACAAACTCGGCCGCTCTAGCCATTTAGCCTCATCCTCTCTCCTATCTCAATTGATTGTAGCCTTTGCAAAAATAGCAAGGCAGGTCGACATTGTCTAAAACCATCTTCCTGAAGTAGTGGCCTGAGGGAGGATCTTTCAACCTTCAGGTAAAATTTGCATATTAAAACATAAGTTTCATTTTTGACTTCTGATGTATAAAGTGTGTTAATCCTGGCACCATTGGTGTGGGTTTCCCCTGTATTTTTGCATTTGGTGTTTTTGATGTGTTTTACACTTCGTTTTGATGGTCTAGATGCTTTGGGCACTTTGCCACTGCTGTTCAGTGCCAAAGTGCAAGTGCTTCCTTTGTAAATTGTTGTTATGGATTGGTGTTTCCATAATTGCCTATTTGACTTACTAGTCAGTCCCTAGTACAGTGCACTGTGTGTGCCCAGGGCCTGTAAATCAAATGCTGCTAGTGGGCTTGCAGCACTGATTGTGCCACCCACATAAGCAGCCTGTAAATGTGACTCAGGCCTTCCATTGCAGTGCCTGTGTGCAGTCTAGTACTGCTATGTCGACTTGCCCAGTGCACCCACTTGTCAGCCCTTACCCTTCCCTTTTCTTACTTGTTCGTCACCTCTAAGGTAGGCCCAAGGTACCCCTGTGGGGGATGTATGACGATACATCGCAAACACTCACATCGCATGCCTTTACATCGCAATTAATACATCGCATGTGCCCTTACATCATGAGTAATCACATCGCAACCATGAAACATTACCCTACAATATGGAAGGCTAACCCTTCCCTAAACCCTAAGCCCTAAACAGTAAATGAAGCCTACACTATGACCTCAACCCTAAACCCTAATCCCCAAAGGTCAAAACAGTCCTTATATTAAGTAGCCCTAAGCCCTACGGGAACCCCAAAACAGCACCCATTTTCTAAGTAGCCCTAGTAGCCGTAACGCAACCCCAAAACAGCACCCATTCTATAAGTAGCCCTAGTAGCCCTAACGCAACCCCAAAACAGCACCCATTCTATAAGTAGCCATAGTAGCCCTGAACCCCCACCTCTAAACAGCACCTATACCTCAACTAGCCCTAAGCCCTAACGCAACCCCAAAACAGCACCTCCTTACCTGTCTCGACGTTGTTCCAGCGTTGTCTCCCTGTCGTCTGTGTTCCCGGAGGCCGCCTCAGTGCGCCGCCATTACATCCCATGCGTTGGGAATGCATACGTTCTAAATGCACATGCGACGTAATGGCGTGTGTACACAGCGCACACATCGTACCGTCGCGTGCATTGTAAGTGCACGCGATGTCAACGCATGTGTCGTAACGCATGCGTTGAGATGGTTGTTTCCCCCTGTGGGCAGGGTGCCATGCATGTGAAAGATAGGACATACCCTGATGTGTGTGGCATGTCCTAATAGTGAAATACTGCCAATTTCCTTTCTCACTATTGCATAGCTGTCTGTTCCCATAGGGTAAAATGGGGAGTTTACTTATAACATCTTTTACGCATAACAACCCCTGGGAACAAGATAGGAAAACAAAGAATCTTAAAATGCATCTTTTAGTGAGGGTGAATTTTCCATTCTGTGTTTAAAAATACCACTTATAGAAAGTAGGTTTTTTCTTGCTTAGCCATCTAGTGTGGCTCTGCTAGGATGTGTAATGACTGTCTGGCTTTGGAGTGACAGGGGCAGGGGAGGTTCAATGGCTCCAGAGAGTCAGGATGAGTCAGGGCTGGGCTGAATAGACCTGGGCTGCATTTAGAGTAGGGGGAGGAGATTTCCTTTCACCTGAATGGGCCTGGTCTGCCAAGGGCACTGCTGTCTCCACCTCCTGCCTAGAAGCAGCACCATAGAGGACAGGACTGGTTTTGACTGAGCACAGGGCTTCTCTACCACCAGAGAACAAAGGATTTTGAAGTATAAATATTGGGCCCCAGACTTTTAGTTCACGTCTTCGAAATCAAGAGGAACCTTTTCCAAGGAGAAGAGCTGGAGACGCTGAGGAGGAATACTGCCCCTGTGCTGTTTGCTGTCTGGGGTTAGCCTGCAATGGCTACTTGCTGACAAGGAAAAGAGAAAGGACTTGACAGTTGCTGTTTCCCGTGCTTGGGAAAGATCTCCAAGAGCTTGAATTGAGCTTGCCTCCTGTTCTGAAGTCACAGGTACTTAAATACTTCACCCCCAGTCCACCCTGAACTCCTTTGCTGGGAGTTGTGACCTGCTGTGAGGTGCCTGCCAGTGTTCTGGGCCTCTGGAGGTTGTTTTGGGACTGGAAACTGCAAGAACTGTGAAAATCGATGCATCGCCTATTTCTGACTCATCGCAGCGGTGCAAGAGAACATTTCTGATGCAACACCGCCATCGATGAATCCACGCAGTGCCTGCTCACGGCTGAACTGTCTGCTCTGTGACAGATCCTGTGCATCGATATTCAACGTCCGAGATCACTGCACCGATTCTGATGCAGACACGGTTGGGGAAGAACCAATGCATCGTACTGGATCATCATGCATCGCATCGAAGCACCAAGTCTGTCACATCATTGGGGACGTACTGAGAAACCGACGCATCACCGCCCCACGCAGTAAGAAACCGAGGCATCACCTCCGCTCCGGTAAGGAAGCAACGCATCACCTCCCCTGCGCAGCAGTAAGGAATCGATGCATCACCTCCCCCGGGAGAAAGAAACCGACGCATCACCTTCCCCGAGTGTAAGGAACAAATGCATCACCTTCCCTGCGACCCTTTTTGCTTGCATTTTTCGACGCATCCAAGGTACTTTGTGTGAAAGTGTTTCATCTCACATTTTCTTGGAACTAAACTGTTTCTACCTTTTAAGAATCATATTTGTTATACTGTATTGTGGACTTTTGGTGTTTGGTCTTGTGGTTTAGGTAAAGATTACTTATTTTTCTATATTGGTGTGGGGTTAATTTGTAGTGTTTTCACTTTATTACTGTATGTGTTCAGAAATGCTTTACACACTGCCTCTGAAATAAGCCTGTCTGCTCATGCCAAGCTACCAAGGGGGTGAGCAGGGGTTATTTTAGAAGTGTATTCCCCTTACCCTGACAAGAAGCAAGGGTTCCTATTTGGACAAATGTACCTACCTCTGCCAACTAGAGACCCCCTTTTCTAACAAAGTGCTAAACTAAGCTTTTCTCCACAAATCTTCATACATAAAATGTTAAGTTGCTTTTTTGAAACAGAACAAGGGGATTCAGGTTTATCAAAAAACATTGCTCTTCTCTGCTTTTCCTCTGTTAGAATATTGCTCTCGTCCAATTTTCCAGACTGGCTAAAAGAACACACCCTACGACTTTCATCATTGAGGACAGAAGCAATATAGGGGGATAACTTTTTGTACAATTTATATTTCGTTTTTAAAAAATGTGCACAATTACTAATTCGGACCATGAGCTTGTAGGGCCCAACCTGGATATGGTCTTAAGGACATTTGTTAATAAGAAGGCCCACAACTCTATGTTGTTTTTAAACATTGGGCCCCATCCAGGTCGGGTGCTTTGCCGCCCCTCCTCGGTTTTAAGGCCAATAAAACATCATAAGACTATTAAGGAGAAAGAATATCAGCCTATAAGAGAACTTGAATAGGAAAACTAGATATTTGACACAAAGTGTTGTAGCCTCAGAGCCAAGTTGGCGACTCCAATCAAACATATTCCAAGACACAGAAGCTTGCACTGGGAAATGAATCAGCTCCCGGCCCAGGTCCATGTATACTGCCCATTTTCGAAGGCACCAACAGAACAATTGTGGCACACGAAAAGAAGAGGTCAAGTATAGTGGTGTAGGAAATCACTTATTTTGTTCCTTAAATGTAATAGCATGTTGTGAAAATTGCACGAAATGATGCATAAAGTTAGAAAAATATAATTTAAGGGATTTCAAGCGAAAACTGTGTGGCAGGGCACATCCTGCGTTAAAAACTCACTCAAGGTACCAGAGAAAAAAGTAACTCATGAACATCTTATCTGCTCAAACCTGTCTCCTGGAAGGCACCTTTTTTCTTGAACCAGTCCTTTGCAGCAAAATGAGTGAATAATTTACAACGTAACCCAAACTAAGCAAGCCTAATGAACAATTTTACTTGGGCCTAGTGAAGTACCACTGTGCTCTGGCTCAATCAATCCAAATAATCTTCGTTTCGAGGCTTTGGCATTGTACCCCTTGATCATACAATAAAGAGAGCACACTCTGTAGGATCCAGGACAAATCACCACCTGTTTCAAACATGAAATATCAGGAACAAGTTCAAGATTCCAAAACCCTGGTGAAAATAAATTTGCCTAACATGCCAAAATGGGAGCCATGACATGATGAACAAGGCTGGCCTGAGCATTGTCTAGCTCAATCACTTGAAAACACTGAAAAGAAGAGATAATCAGGGAATGGGGCACTGAAGCTGGCTGCATCTTAATTTCCTGCAAGAAGAGCAATCTGCCCAAATGTGTGTGGACCCTCAGTTCTAGAAAGGTCTCTCATGAAGTTGAATCCAAACCTCTGGGCCTGCTTTAGAGTTTGGCAGACAGGCTATTCTGTCACAAATATGGCAGATATCCCATCCACCTAATTACAAATTCATCAGTCGAGCCAGGTGCAGATAAACCTGGAGGGCTGATGGAGCAGGCAGGGCAGTGGGGGGAAGTCAATAGACGATGGAATGGGTTTTATATATTTAATAAATGTTACCTATACCATTGTCTGTCCACACCAACTCCCACGGCCGCCTCACTCACTGCGCTTTCCTGCGCCAGCCGCCACTGCAAGTCATTATACCTATGGCAGATGGCAAACTCTAAAAGACAGGGGGGTGATTTACGAGCCCCGTGCACCACATTTGTGCCGCTGTTGTGTCACTTTTGTGATGCAGCGGCGGCATAAACGATGCGCCATGTTGCGCCCTATTTACAACGTGACGCATCTAGGGAGATGTGTCACGTTGTAAAGCCCTGCGCCTCATGAAACCTGCGTCAGGATTTATGTTCGCGTTCCAGCGCAGGGTGGGCGTTCCGTCACAGGAACGCCTCGTAAAAGTGCATGAGTGAAATCTACAAGATTTCACTCAGTCTCTTTTCCGACGCCACTGCGTCAAAACCTTGCGCCTGCTTGAAACAGGTGTAAGGCGTGACGCACCATGTTGAGGATAGGCCAGGTTGGAACAGTGCTGGAGTTGCGTCGTGCCTGTGACACAACTCAAGCACTGCGCCAACCCTACGCCCGCACATGCAACATTCATCTGCTTATCCTTGCGGCATGATGTGCCGCATTGTAAATGCGGCGCATCTGTGGTGGCACAAGGGTAAACTTGCGTGACTCATCTTTCCTGGCGCATCCCTACTGATTTGCAGGGATGTGCCAGGAAACGTAAATCTGCCCCAAACTCTTTACCACGGCATTGGTAGACCCTCTTGAACAAGACTAGAAAGAAACAGCGCCAAATCACTAAGACACAGCTTCCCTTTTGCCGGGAAGCCTGGCCAAGAGACAGTGAGATATGGCTGGAATCTAATATCCACTATATATTCAGTGCTGTTAGACTGGTCCTCATATTTCCTCTATGTGCAAAACTATTTAAATGAATGAATGAAAGCCATCTTATAATGCGCAACTTAGCCCGGTGGGCATCAAGGCGCCTAACAGCAAAAGAAAGGAGTAGTGGCCGGGGGCCAAGTTACAAATATGTCTTGGCAAAGAGCCATGTCTTTAATGCTTTCCTGAACAGCGAGATGGATGGTTGAGTTTTTAATTCAGGGGGGAGGGTATTCCACAATTTAGGGGCCAAGAAGGAAAAGGCCCTTCCTCCCCATCTGATTCTGCGAACTCGTGGCACCGACAGGAGGTTCTTGCTGGAGGAGCGAAGGCTTCTGCTGGGGACATAAGGAACCAGCAGGGCTCTCACGCCCTCAGCACATTCGCCGGATAGGGCCCCATAGACCAGGCACAGGATCTTGAAAGAGATCCTGGCCTGGATCGGGAGCCAATGCAGGCTCTTCCTAGCAGCTGTGGCAGATGAAAGCCTGGGGGCGTCGAGCACAAACCTGGCCACCGCGTTTTGGACGGTCTGCAGACGTTGTATCAGGCCTTTATTTAGGCCAGAGTAGAGCGCGTTACAATAGTCCAGCCGTGAGGCAACTAAGGCAACCACGATCTGTTTGCGGGCTTGCAGGGAAAGGTAGTGGGTGATTTTCCTGAGAGTCCTGATAACACCCCAGCAGGTGGCGACCGTCCTGTTTACCTGCTGTGTCATAGCAAGTGAGGGGTCAATCATCACGCCCAAGTTACGGGCTGAGTTCGTGGGCAAAGAACAGGCTCCAAGGGATGGGGGCCACCAGTCACCAGAGCAAATGTCCTGATCTTCACCGAAAATCAGGACCTCGGTTTTCTCTCCGTTCAGCTTCAGTGAATTCAAAATCATCCACTGCGAAACTGCCTCCATGCAGTTCCTGAAGTTGACAGCGGAGGTACTTACCGGGTGGGAGAGGGACACCATAATCTGGGTGTCATCGGCGTAAGATACCACCTCAATCCCATAAGATCTTATAAGGCAGGCAAGTGGGGCCACATAGATGTTAAATAGCGTGGGGCTCAGGGCCGACCCCTGTGGGACCCCACATTGCACAGGAATGGCCGGGGATAGAAACTCTCCCAATTTGACCTTCTGTTCCCTTTGGTCAAGGAAGGAGGCCAGGAGACTCAGCGCCGGGCCTTCCACCCCTATCTCCCTAAGACGAGCTGTTAGAATAGAGGGGGACAGGATATCAAAGGCTGCTGACAGGTCAAGCAGGATCAGCAGAGTGGTCTGGCCCTGGTCGACCTTTGTGCAGATGTTATTTAGCACAACAGTGAGAGCCGACTCAGTGCTATGGAACCTCCGGAAACCATGTTGTGACTGGTCCATGAGGCCAGAGGTGTTCAGGAAGGCCGTCAAATGCTCGTTGAGGTGTGTCTCAAGCATCTTTGCAGGGGCTGTAAGCAGGGATATGGGGCGGAAGTTCTTTAATATCTCTGGGTCTAAAGTCGTTTTTTTCAGCAGAGGCCTGACCACTGCACTTTTCCAGGATAACGGAAATGTGCCTTCCGTTATAGCGTGGTTCATCACGTCGAGGAGGGGGGGCAGTAGGACTTCCCTACAGTCCTTAAGGATTTTTAAAGGGCAGGGGTCTAATGGGGATCCAGATTTAGTCTTACTCAGAAGCAGATCTAGCTGCTGGAGGGTAAGGAGGGGGAAATTGGACAGACACATAGGAGAGTCCGTTGTACAGGATTCTGTGAGAGATGGAGCCAAGGGGAAAGGAAAGCCCAGCAAGTTGACCAATTGCCGAAGACCGCATGCGGCCAGGGAATCCAGAAGGGAGCGAGTTTCACCAGAGTCTAAATACTCTCGATGGAAGTTCAGGTCTCCCATAACAGTCAAATGGGGACAGCCAAAATATGGTCCTAGGATATTCAGTAGATTCTGGCTAAACTCAGATCTAGGTCCCGGGGGTCTATAGATCAGAAGACCGGCAAATGAGACACAGGGTGGGGAGGTTATGGTGAAGTGTAGGGCCTGGAAAGGGTCAGAGGGGGAGGAGAGGGTGTCAATTTGACATGTGGAGGGTACCTTATACAGGATCCCCAGTCCTCCTCCCCTACGCCCCACTCGGTCCATCCTGGCTAACGCATGTCCCTCAGGGATGGCGTTCACCAATTCAGGGCCAGAGGAATCAGAGGCCCATGTTTCTGTAATGAAAACCCAGGAGGGCTTTCTGACAGAAACAAAGTCACTGAAAGTGATATTATTCTTTACCAGTGACCTTGCATTGATGAGAAAGACCCTCTCCATACTGGCGATAGGCAGAGAAGGCTGTTTAACTGGGGGCCACATATTTGTGTTATCCGCCATTGTGGACACATTAATTCTGGAATAGCAGCAGCAGCCAGGGGATACCAGGAGAGCCTCAGGGAGGAGGGTGTGATGATAGATCAAACTGGAGGGCTTGAGGGAAGCTAAGTCATGATGGGAGTACGTCAGACTTACTCGAGAGCCACCAAAGTCTTTAACTTCTTCCCCATCTGCCCCGTCCCCTGGCGCGTCCTTAGCGCGGACGGGCGCAGACGGCCTGGACTTTGCCACGACTTCGGCGCGCGCCCGCTGAGCACGTCCGCTGGACGCGGAGAAAGACATCTGGGTAAAGTAACGGTGCACCTACAGAGCAGGGCCCACGTGACCCTGTGCAGCCAATCAGGGCAGGGGTGCTCGATATTTGCCTGCGCCCTCCGCAACAAGCGGGATATCCCGTGGTGGACCGGGGTGCTGGCAAGGGGGGCGTAGAGGCGGTAAGGAGCGCGATATTGCATACAGTAAAATTGTACAATCAGGGTTTAAAAAGTTAAAAATATCAGTGCAACATAGCAATCATGCAGCACATAAATTTAACAATTTCAGTTTCACAGGTAAAAAGGAGCACAATATCAGATCGCATTAAAAGCACAACAAAAAACGGGGCATCTAACTCATGCGCCCGGCACCATCAAATCATGAAGTGAGTAGAGAAAGAATTTTAATAGTGTCTCTCAATTCTTTCAAAACTTAAAAACAATGTGGGATACCAACAGATTTAACATAATATCTGTTTGCAGGAGAGGTCGACATGTTTCAGCATATGTGGCAGTTACGCCACTGCTTTCTTCAGGACCAGAGTGTTTACTACTGCAAAAAAAAATTTGAGTAATAAAAGTTATATCACCTGCAGAGTCCAGGTCGCATTGAAATACAGTAGCGGTCGGCAGTAGGTGTTTCTATAGGGCGGTGACGTGGGCAGGAGGAGGGGCAGGGTGGGGGGAAATAATGTATGGATTACGGAGTTTTACAGGTAAGTAAACATTTAAATACATAAAACGAATTTCGTTGCGCGCACTGCATCACATTTGGTGATGCAGTGTGCGCAACGAAATTCGTTTTATGTATTTAAATGTTTACTTACCTGTAAAACTCCGTAATCCATACATTATTTCCCCCCACCCTGCCCCTCCTCCTGCCCACGTCACCGCCCTATAGAAACACCTACTGCCGACCGCTACTGTTGAAATATCCTCCAAAACACTGAAGAATCTAGTAGGTATGAGGATAATGCATCACCCCACCTGGCTGTAGCTCAGGTAAGAGGAGCACCGCTCTGTCCGTCGGTGCATCCAAGCGTCCTTCTGCGCTATCTGGCTATCTGGTTAAATGTTTTCTTGGACTTCTCTTTCCCCAGTCCTTTATTATTTCCATTTGTTTTCCCGTTGTTTTTATTCGGTGTTGTTGTCCTTGATATCATTTTAATTGATGAAGTAGTACGAAGGCTCAGACAGTGCGAATGGTATTAATTTACTCGGATTAGATATAAGTTTTTCCCAAATTATGGTTGTTTCTGAGAGCTGAATATCATAGGTGGCAGAAAGTCATCCACATTTCCCAAGTGTGTTTAGCTTGTTCACTTTATTCTTAAACGAGAAAGACAAAACACCCAAATAGACAATTAACCCGATGCAATTAAATACAATTGTAATGAGCAAACATACTATCAGTCTCAAGAATTACAAACAGAAAATACATTTCCGATACAGTTTAGCAAAATAACTACAGGAACATTTAGAGAAACGTGCGAAAAATAGAAATGCGTTCAACTATTAAAATGAAACCAGTACATGTATATCAAACGAGACAGAAACTTGCAACAGTGCAGAAGAGGTTCTTCTGTGGGCGTGATTCTTAGCAGTTAATTTTGCTCTCAGGAGTTCGACAAGTCACTTTAGCTTTGATTGGTAGCACGTGTACTCCATGCTTAGTAAATTCCATCACACTGCTCGACACTCATATGTTTCCATGGCAATAGTATGAGCTTGAGGGAAGGGAAAACCCAGCTGCAGAACGAGCAGAGACACAATCGATAAAAAAAACGAAATTATACAGAAACTAGTGTTAAGGGGAATAAGAAAGAGCAGGGGGAATTCAAATGTGACCTCCTTGTCTGCAGTTGAGCTTAATAGATATATATTCGGAGGTGGAAAGAGACACACTAGTCGTTAGAGTAAAAAATCAATGGCTTGTTGATGCTGGGGACTTAGATATAAGCTCTATTGAATGTTGATATATGAGCTTTGCAGCTGGGTCCAGAAAAGAGTGCACATATCGCGCTGAGCCTCAAAAGCATTTATGAGTATGGAACGTAGTACTGCAGGAGTAAT
>NW_028247277.1:0-43902 GCF_964263255.1 Lissotriton vulgaris | reverse complement strand
CAAGGCTGTGGATATATTATATATATATATATATATATATATATATATATATATATATATATATATATATATATATATATATATATATATATATATATATATATATATTACCTACTGGCGGTCGCCAGTAGGTATATATAGTTAGGATTTTTTCCCTATGGGATTTCTGAAAATTCTATGCCTAATAACTTTGGCGTTTGTGGATGGAATTGGCTGAAATTTTCAGGAAAATGGCACATTTTGTTTCTGAGCAGCTCCTGGAAATTTGGGGGGGGGGCGTCAAGGGGGGGCCGAGAAAAAAGGGGGGTCCCAAAACGCATTTTTCCCATGTTAATTTCCATAGGGCGGTTGGACTCACTTTTAGCCCGAACGGCTGAATGGATTTTCACGAAACTTGGCAAAATTGTAGGGACTGTTAGCCCGATGTGCCTTTGCTAGGTCTCAATATATGTGCTTCAGTGGATTTTGAGAAATTAACGTTTAAATCAAGATATATATCTGTAACAGCGGTCCGGGCAGCGATCCGGTTCGCGTACTTTTCGCGTAACGGAACTTTGCGCACGGAAAGCTGATTGGCTCTTCGGTGTCTGTCAACATTCTAAACAGTCCGGTGCAGCCACCATCTTGTCTCTCGGTAGGATCGAGAGACAAGAGGAGGCCAAAACAAAGGGGGAAATTTCCATAAGGGGGCATAGTAGATCCTCCCTGACCCCCTAGGTTTTATGTGGAGGTTTTAAAAGGGCCCAGCAGGGTCCAAAAAAATATATATTTTTTTTTTTTCGCGATGAGCGCCTAGTACGCGAACCGAAAGCGTTCTGGGCAGCGTACTATAAGGATAATAGAATGATACACTTTTCAAAGACTGTATGTTAATTGTTTGTTGTTTTTGTTATTTTTTTTTTGTTTTCTTTATTTTTAAAGTTTTTTTTTATTTTCATTGTTTTTCATAATTTATTAAACTTTCTAACATTTCAGTGTCTGAAATGTCATTATTTTCTTGAAATATTGTTTGCAATCTGTGAGGTTGTAAAATGTCCTCATTTGCAAGGAGGGCATCTACTGCTTGGACACATTGCAGCAGTTCATTATCCAAGCTTTCATCCATAAATTCTATGTCAATTTGTTCAATCAATTCCTGGCTGCTCTCTTGCAGGTCCATTTCAAAAGAAACTTGGTTTTCGCCTTCCATTTTGCCTGAAATTTGGATTAAAAAAATATATATTAGTAGAGATAGGGCACTGTTGGGATTAATTTTAGATAGGCAGTTTTTATCAGTGAATTTATCTTTTGGCAGTGTATAGTATCAGAGTGGAAATAGGACTATAAAAAAGTGTATGTGATTTAACCAAGACAAGCCTAACTCCATTCATAACTATAACAGAGAAGTCTATCTAAATACATTACTACTACAGAGGGATAGTGTATATCTAGCAGAAAAATTCTATTATATTAAGTTATAGTGCACAATATATTTCGTTTTTAAAAATTATATCTTACCTTCACAAAGAAGTTGAAGTTTTTGGAAGCTATTGAAAGGTGATGTACAACAAGAAGTAGTAGTCAAAATGGCTGTGTTTTCTTCTCTTCCTTTATATATATTCAAGTATATAACCAATCAAATGTCAGGTAATAAAAGTAGAAAATGAAAGTAACATTTTCATTGGTTGTCAATTCCAACAGTTCAGATGTGTTTTGTGAAGTAATTTACCTCACGGTACTTGGAGAGGTCTAAAGGCTAAATGGCTAAATTAAATTTCAATCAAATTTGTGAGAATGAAAGGGATTGTTATGTAGTATGAGCTAATTTATATTTGGTGAGAGTGTCTGTAGTCGTTTTTCTGTAAATTACTTTCCCACCTTTTTTTTGGACCGCTTCCCGGAAAGCGGTCCAGTCCGCGAACTAGGAGCGTAACGGGAGTCCACCATTTTGTGTTTCGGTCGAATCAAGGTATAAAATGGAGGGTAAATAATGTTCTGAATGGGTAGAAGGGGGCATGGTACAAGTATTTTGCCCCCCTACGTTTTCTGAGGGTGGCTGAGGAGGACTATATGTGCGAAGAAAAAACTTTTTTTTTGAAATTTTGCGCGGTTAGCTTCCAGTTCGCGTACCGGATAGCGCTCTTTGAGCGTAGTTTGTTGAAAATTACAGAAAAAAGTTAGAAAAAAAATAATAAAAGTGTGTGATCAGATGAAGGGTAGCTCTGAGAAGAGCTTTTGGGTTTATGGTACATTTAGGTACTTATAAGTAGGTACCAATGCACAGTCTTAAATTCAGAATGAAAATTCTGTTGCCCTCATCTGAGAAGTGAACTCCATCTCCTCTGTAGATATCTTGCATGTAGTAACGCAAGTTATTGTTGTACAGAGAGCCCATTCCATGGTCTCTCATGAAAGCTGACACAGATTTGTTTACATGCTTCCTCGCTTTCTCAATTTGTGGACAAAATTGGTTGGACCACCTCCATTTCTGTCTTTGGCATATATTGGAATATACCAAGGCAGTTTGAGGAAAAAGTGCCATTAATTGCTCAAAGGTGTCCTTTAAAAGCATTTCCAGTCAAAGTGCCCAAATCATTACCTCCACAGTGCACTATTAACAGGTCAGGTTTTGGCAAATGCATAAAGGTTTTCACCAATGGTATCAATTGGTGACATTTTAATCCTCTTTGGCCCAACCACTTAATTTCCACATCCTGTAAATTGAGGTTAGGTAAATTTCTGTTCTCAGCATACCTTTGAGCCCAGTGGATGTAACTATGTCCAACAATCCAGACCTTAAACATGGTGGGAGAAGGTTGTTCTGCAGTCAGATGAAGTGTGGTAATGAAAGGGCAGTTGAAACAGTAGGAGTTTGTAAAGAAAAAAAACTGTGGATTTCCAATGCTAATGAATCATTAGCAGTGATTGGTGCATTTCCATTTCTGAAAACAGAAAGTTAGGGTGCATGGATGTGTTCTTTGAAAGATGTAATTTGAATGATCAAGGAAGAAACATTTCATGAAAGATTGCACTGGATACGCAGGTGCACTGAGAGTTCAGAGTTCAATTGAAACATTGTTGTGTGAATTTGCAAACATGAGAGCTCTTCCAGGAGGTGGTTGCTATGGAAAAAAGGCAGAGAGGGCAGAGGGGGGAAGGGTTTTCATTTGAAAAAAGTGAGGGAAGAGTTATGATTGGCTAATATGAGAGATATGTGAAATGAATATCTGTATTTCTGTGCTTTCAATAGCTGCAGCCTCTGGAGGGCATCCTTTTTCTTCTGCTGAAGACAATTTGGTGTATTTCTGAGACTGTTTTCAAAACTCAAAAAATATTTGCTAAGGTGAGAAAAGATTTATTTAATTTAGATAGAGAATAGTATGATTTAAGGAGAAAATGATGAAGAAAGCTGTGTTTTTAAAATGTGGTTTTGTCTCTAGTGATATACAAATAGAATTAGATTCTTTGAGAAATTGTAATTGCATATTCGGTGTAGCATTCTGGCATGCAGTAACACAAGTTATTGTGGTACATGGAGCCCATTCCATGGTCTGTTATGTAAGCTGAAACAGATATGTTGTTTTTAAAAACGATTTTAGAAATCAATTACATTTCTGGATATGTACTGCTAGAGCTTCATAGGTTGTTTTGGGCCATATTTATAAGGCATTTGAGTGTCTTTGATGTTATGTTTTCCTTTTAAAATGGAAAGCGTTCCTCATGGGGCAAGTGTCTTGTAAATACGCTCCCACTTGCGCTTGGCAAATTTAGATTTTGATTATGGGAGTTACCTAGCCATGTTAATAGTGTCCCAAAAATGGTGCTAGGGCATTCCAGAAACACTTTCATGTGTCTCAAGGACATTTTCAGTCATTTCTTCATGAATGCAGGTATACAATTGATTTATATGCGGTGTTTAAAAACGAATTTTGAAATCAATTACATTTCTGGATATGTACTGTTAGAGCTTCATAGGTTGTTTGGGGTCATATTTAGAAGGCATTTTAGTGTCTTTGATGTTATGTTTACCTTTTTAAATGGAAAGCCTTCCTCATGGGCCCTGAGCAGTTCTTAGCTATGTTATTTAATGGGAAGTGGATAACATGGCTAAGAGCATTTGCTGGAAAATGCATGAATATCGCTGACTTTTCAGCGATATTCATGCATTGCGGCCGTTTTTTTTCGCATTTGCGAGCAGTTCTTAGCCATGTTATCCAATGGGAGGTGGATAACATGGCTAAGAGCATTTGCTGGATAATGCATGAATATCGCTGACTTTTCAGCGATATTCATGCATTGCGGCCGTTTTTTATCGCATTTGCGATAAATCTTGCTAAGGAGAAAATGATGAAGAAAGCTGTGTTTTTAAACTGTGGCTTTGTCTGTAGTGATATAGAAATAGATTTTGTTTCTTTGAGAAATTGTAATTGCATATTCGGTGTACCATTCTGGCATGCAGTAACACAAGTTATTGTTGTATATAAAGCCCATTCCATGGTCTCTTATGTAAGCTGAAACAGATATGTTGTTTTTAAAAACCATTTTTGAAATCAATTACATTTCTGGATATGTACTGCTAGAGCTTCATAGGTTGTTTTGGGTCATATTTATAAGGCATTTGAGTGTCTTTGATGTTATTTTTCCTTTTTAAATGGCAAGCATTCCTCATGGGGCAAGTGTCTTGTAAATACGCTCTCACCTGCGCTTGGCAAATTTAGATTTTGATTATGGGAGTTACATAGCCATGTTAATAATGTCCAAAAAATGGTGCTAGGGCATTCCAGAAAACGCTTTCATGTGTCTCAAGGACATTTTCAGTCATTTCCTCTTGAATGCAGGTATACAATTGATTTATATGCTGTGTTTAAAAACGAATTTTGAAATCAATTAAATTTCTGAATATGTACTACTAGAGCTTCATAGGTTGTTTGGGGTCATACACCATTTTTGGGAAATTATTAACATGCCTATGTAACTCCCATAATCAAAATCTAAATTTGCCAACCGCAGGTGGGAGCGTATTTACAAGACATTTGCACCATGAAGAACGTAAAATAGCATAATAGACACTCAAATGCCTTATAAATATGACCCAAAACAACTTATGAAGCACTAGCAGTGCATATTTCCAGAAATGTAATGGTTTTCAAATAATGACTTACTTCATTGGTAGGTCTTTACATGTATTTTCTCTTTGGTTTTTTTCAGTGAAAATCTTATCTGCAACCATGTGTTGGCCTCACCTCAAATAAACAAAACAGGTGATGGACCGAATGTGGATCAATGACACACATTCACCCCAGTCCAAAGATCTGGGCCTAAACAAACCTTTAGATAGGCTACATCTTATCGTCATCCTGAATTAATCATTTAAAATATTAGGGAGTGATTTATGATTGTTCTATGCCTGTTTTGTACCATTGAGTGTCATTTTTGTGATGCAGTGCTGGTGCAAAAGATTTGCTATGTTAAATAATTAGTAGGGCATTAAGTTTTAGATGACTGTTATTCATTTACTGTTTGGTAATAGTGGTTAATAACATTTTTTATTATATTTTTCAACAGATTCAACTGCAGATTCTTTCATAGTTTGGAAAATGCCTACAAAAAATAGAATTAGAAAGGCTAGAAAACGTCAAAGACAGCAGGATGATGTTTTATTGCAGCAGTCCTCTTCCCCAAATACTTGTCAAAACACCAAGAAAGGTCCGGGTAAGAGCACGAAATCATTCTTAAGAAATATTTGTAGTAAAAAAAATATTTCTCCAAAAAATGTTTCAGTCCACAAAAAGAAAAGCAATTTAAATGGAAAGGAGAGACCCATCAAAAATTTTACTGGTAGAGGAAGAGATAACTCTGTGCATGATAGTAGAAGGAAACAACAGTTTAGGGACATTCGAAATCGAATGTTCCGTAACAGAATAATAGTTAATTTATTGAAAAATATTAAAAAAAAAGGCCAACAGAAAGCGGCATTTTATAAGAAGAAGAAAAATGTAGAGAAAATTATTGATCATGCTTTTGAAATTAAGCGAAAGTTATTTATTTTGGTAATCAATAGAATTAGGAAACTAAGCAAGGTAATTTCTGATTTCAAAACAAAAAGTAGATGGAAGAGAGTAGTAAATCGTACTAACTTTTGTGAAGTTTTTTCCGGAGAATGGATGCATAGTTCAAGTTGTGAGGCATTTTTTAATGAGGAGAGTTATTTTCAGGATAATGATTTGGTGTTTGCAGTTGACACCAGTGGTCGAGCTTATGAAGTGAAGGATGGTTGTCCAGTTGAAAAAGAACAACTTGTGACAACAGAGACAGAAGAGGCGCTAAGTGATGAGGTTTTAGGAAGACGTCCTAAGGGTCCTGTGTACATTTGGAAGTGTAGTTCTATTTGCAGTGTGCGACAGGTTTCCATCAATTTGCTTTGTGATTTTATACGGACATTTAATAAGAAAAGTTTGAAGCAGAAAATAAAGTTGTTGCAAGATTTAGATCCTTGCAGAGTGAGACAAATGACAGGTTTGCGTGGTCATTCACTGGCTTGTCTTTCCAGGAGAGTATGCCAGAGTGTTTTTCATCATTTCAGGATGCTAGCAGTGCATCATAATAAAGTGAGAAAATTAGTGAGAATGTTGTATTATGCTAAGAGTCCAGCAATTATGCTTAAACAATTATGTGCTGCTCTTTTGCATGGTTCTGAAATAGATGTGAAGAATATTTGTGAAGAAATTGAGTTTTGTTACTTTGGTAGTAGAGATGAGAATGTTCAAATTGACCCAGAAGTAGAGGATTATGTTGAAGATAATATACAGGTTTCTAGTTCAGATAATTTTCAGAAGGAAATTGCCACGTTTCAGATGAAATCAAGTGAGAGGCCTAATTTCACGTGTGTATGTTGTCGACGCACTTATTATAAGAATCAGACTAAGTTAGTGGATTTATATGCAAAAACTGAAAGGGAAAATAATAGTGAATGGAAGGATTTTGCCACATACTTGATGGTAGAAAATTGTTTTGATTTGGGAGTGGACCAACGTGTGTGTACTTATTGTTGTAATAAATTAAATCAAAACCAGATGCCTGCTAGGGCAGTTCATAATAATCTGGAATTGGTTGAGATTCCTTCAGAATTGAAGGATTTAAATACTTATGAATCTATTTTGATTCAAAGTATCCATCCCTTTCAGGCTATTGTAAGAATGGAGCCAAAGACAGGGAAGTTGCCTCCAACAGATTTACAGAGAGGATTAAAGGGAAGAGTTGTATATTTGCCTCTAGATTTAAACAAAAACATTAACACAATTGGAGTTGAGAAAGTGGAAGAGGAACCTCTGGTTATCTTGGTTAATGGGGTTCCGACAAAGAATAAGAAAATATGGCAAGATTTAGTGGATGTTAGGAAAGTGAAAAATGCAACTTTGTATTTGAAGAAAAATAATAAGTACTATAAGAATGTATATGTAGCAGAAGAGGAAGTAAGTGATGGAGAGGATAGCGTTTTGTGTGCTGGCCAAATTGAGAAAGTAGAGGTGTCTAATAGTGAAGAAATATATGAACATTATAGTGTTCATCCTTTGCATTCCAAGGAAGTCATGGGGAATGCTATTGAGTTGTTTCAAATGAAACAAGCCAAAGGGAGTCCCATTAGTGTTTGGGAGGAAAGTTTGGAAGCTCGGTGTTTCCCACAGCTATTTCCCACAGGTCAAGGAGGAAGATATGATGAGCGACCTCATCAAATTCCTGCGTCTGAATACCGGACTTTACGATTGTATGCAGAAGATCCTAGGTTTCGTCAATGCATTCCCTATTTGTTTCATCTCCTGTTTGAAAGCGATCTGTCAGGACTGTCATATGCAGTGAACCACATTTTAAAAAGTGGTATACAGATGCGAAACATCTCGGCAAGTGATTTTATGCATAAAATCAATGTCCAAGACAGTATTTTGGATTCTCACTTAATTAATCTCATGGCGTGTCAGCGTGGTACTAATGAGTACTGGTACCGTCGTCATGGTGATTTAAAATGTATGCTGAGGAACTTAGGAACTCCGACATGGTTCCTCACTCTGAGCTGTGCCGAGTATGGCTGGGAAGACTTACTTGAATTTCTACGAGAGGCAAATGGAAATATTGAAAACATTGAATTCAAGACACCTGGAGAACTGTGTTCTTTGGATCCAGTGAATGTATGCAGGTACTTCAATCATAGATTTGAAGCTATGATGTCTTTCATCACAAATAAGAAGAATCCACCTCTTGGAGAGGTGTTGGATTTCTTCTGGAGAAAGGAGTACCAAGCAAGAGGTGCCCCTCATATACATATGTTGTTGTGGATCAAGGATGCACCTAAATTTGGAACAGATCCGGATGACTTAGTGATGAATTTCATAGAACAGTATTCTACGTGTACTGTTCCAAACGCAATGGAGAAGAAAAGCCTAAGAGAACAAGTTCTACGTTTCCAAAGCCATCGTTGTGGAAAGTATTGTCGTCGTAAATTCAGAAACAAGGACAAGTTCTACACCAAATGTCGTTTCAACTTTCCACGACCGGTGATTTCTAAAGGAAGAGTGAACAGTTTGATGTCTTCGCTGCGACATAATGTGACGAGGAAATCACCCAAGAATACATACAATTTGAAAAGGAACGAAGAGTCCAAGTACATCAATGACTACAACCCAGTGATTTTGTCCATGTGGAATGCTAACATGGATATACAGTTTGTGGCTGACAACTGTATGGCTGTGGCTCGGTATGTGACATCTTACATCACCAAAAAAGAAAAGACAGAACTGAAGGATATGTGGGAGGACATTTCCCATGAAAAGAGCCTCAGCAAGAAGTTGTACAGTTTCAGTCTGAAGATGTTGTCGCATCGAGAAATCGGAGCTTACGAATGTTCTGATCGATTGTCTTCAGCAAGTCTATATGCCAAATCCAGGAGTATCGTTTGGGCGAGTCTTGGTCTTGCTGCAACGCGAAATCGAGTTCTAAAACCTGTCCGGGAAATTGAGTATTTGGCAGAAAAGGAACCAAACAGTACCGACATTTTGAAGACCAACATGTTGGATACATATTATCCAAATCGAAGCAGTCACCTTGAGAATGTTTGTCTATATGAGGTTCTCCAAAATTATATATTCAAGAGGAACATCAAAGAAGATATTGAGAAAGGAGTGTATGCTGTAATTGGAAGTGAGGGATGCCTGGTCAAGCAAAGAAAATGCCAATTAGTAAACCATCGAAAATTGAGTGGTGAATCTCCAGAAAAAAAGGAGTTTTTCTATTTAGCACTTTTGCAACTTTTCAAGCCTTGGCGTGCAGAAGAGGAACTGCTTGGAGATTTCCTTTGTTACGAAGACTCTTTCAATGCAGCCAAGGAGTCCATAGAATGTCCTGCTTTTCCTAAATATCAAGAAATGCTAACTTTGGAAATTGAGCAGGAAGCAACGATTGCAGCCGAGATTGCCAGAGACAGTTCTCAGGACAGTCAGAGTTCTGTTTCATTGAGTCAAGATCCACTTGGAGGACCTATTATCGAAAATGAAGCTGCCACTGCTATGAATGAAGTGGAAAGAGCCATGGCACATGCTCAGGAGGATTCAGTTAACTTAGAAGACTTGGAAAAACAACTCAACGTTGAGCAGAGGAAAATATATGATGAAGTTACCAAGGAAATTGAGCACGGATTAAGTCATGAGAAGAAAGAGTGCTCATGTACATCGTTGAAGCCTGTCCGACTGTACGTGAGTGGAGAAGCGGGAACTGGAAAAAGTTTCCTCATTAAAGCAATTTCTTGTTATTTGCAGGAAAGGACTGAGTCATCGCTGTCTTGTGTTGTCACCGCTCCTACTGGACTGGCAGCACATAACATTAAAGGTATTACTTTGCATCGTCTACTGATGCTGCCGGTGGAGCATGACAACAAATTACAATACCACAAGTTATCTGGGGATGCTTGCTGTGAAGTTTCAAGAGTCTTGAGGAAAATGAAACTACTTATCATTGACGAAGTAAGCATGGTTTCCAATGTCATGCTTGCCTTTGTGCATTTGAGAATGCAAGAAGTACTTAAAACTGAATATGATGTGTTATTTGGTGGCAAACACATCATTGTTTTTGGAGATCTTCTGCAGCTGACACCAGTAAAAGGTCAACCTGTGTTCAAAATACTCACGCATGAAGATACCAGGAAGTGCCTAGGGAGCATTGGCAACGTCAATATATGGTTAAACTTCAATTATGCTGAACTGCATGAAAATATGCGTCAGGCAAAGGATGAAGATTACAAGAATATTCTACAAGATATTAGAATTGGAAAAGTGACCGAACATGGGAAAGAAGCTTTAAATGCACGATTACTGTCAAATTTATATCCCAAACAAGAGATTGTGCCTGAGAATATTTTTCAGAAAATTACTGAGAAGAAATCCGGGATATGTTTGATGCCAACTCTTGCAGAATGTGCCATCTTCAACAACAAAATGTTGAATTTAGAAAAGCAAGAGATTGTGAAACTTGAAGCTATCGACAAAATAGAGCACATGGGATCAACAATTATTTTGTCAGACAATTTGAAATCAAAATTGGATTCATTAGAGAAGACTATATCTAAAACAGCGGGTTTTGAAAAGACTTTGAATGTGTGTTTAAATTGCCGAATCATTTTGAGAAGGAATTTACATGTAGAAAGAGGTCTGGTGAATGGATCAATGGGTAATGTTGTTGATTTTGAGAAATACAGAAATAGAGATGGAATAGAATTTTTAAGAATTAAATGTGATGGCATTGAGGAAGTACAGCTAATTGGTCGTTGTTCTGCTAGGTTTTTGCTTGTTAAAGACTTATATGTTCGCCGTAAACAGTTTCCTGTTTGCTTGGCATATGCGGTGACAATCCATAAATCGCAAGGTTTAAGTGTAGACAGTGCATTGGTGAATATTGGCAGTTCTGTGTTCAAGGAGGGTATGGCATATGTGGCATTGTCACGAGTTAGAACTTTATCGGGATTGTACTTGATTGACTGTGATGTCACAAACATTTGTGCGGATCTAGATTGTGTTAAGGAATACAATAGGTTAAGAAGAGAGTATGCGCCACATTTGCCTCAATATCCTTTGTTTGAGAAACGTGTGGTAGGCCGGAAACGTAGAAATATCAGTAATAGTAGGGAGGTTGTTGCAAAAAGACTAAAAGTCAATGAACCGAAAATTGTTAGCAGAAAGAAAGTGGATTCTGTTGAAGATGTTGTCGGTTTTCAATTTGAAAACAGTTCTGGTGTCAACTGCTATGCAAATGTAGTGGTTAATGTTCTCTTTTCACTAGAGAGTTTAAAAGAACAGATTCTGTTGAATTCAGAACAAATTTTATGCTGTTTGTTGAATTCTGTTTTCGAGAAATGTAGCACTGATCGAACAAAAGTAGAAAGTGTGTCTGAAGTTCGTTATCTGTTAGATGAATGTTCAGGTCAAACAGACTTCTCTGAAAATAATCAGCAAGATTGTCAGGAGTTTTTAATGTATATGCTTGATGTATTGCAAGATGAGGGTGTAGATGTAGATCACCTGTTTGGGCTTTCTTATCAATGGCAGCATGACTGCGAGAACTGTATGGTATCAAGTACTACTAGTGTAGACTCAGAAAGATTTATATATTTAACTTTGCCAGACAGTAAATCAGTGTCCTTTAATAAGCTAGTAAATGCAGCGGATCACAACATGGAGTGTACCCAATGTAAATGTGATATGATGTCAACATTATTTATACGTAGATATGGCCAGTATGTCATTTTAATGATCCAACGATGTAGGCCTGATGGTTCAAAATTGTCAACTTTAATACAAAATTTTGTGGCTTCTCAGCTGTCAATATCAGAGAGGACTTTTGTAACTGTAGCAATTATCTATCACGATGGTCTATCAACAACATCAGGACATTATACAGCTTACTTAAAGTCTCGAAACGGCTGGTCATTCTGCAATGATTCCATTGTAACTTTCAAAAAAAAATTGCCGTTTGACCTTAAAAATTCTTATCTGGTGTTTTTAAAACCAAAATTTTAAGTAGAGGGAATGTAAGTCTGCAATGCTGTCTAGATTACAAAGCCAACTATATAAACCTGATGCAAGTAAGTCTGCTTCATAGTAAGCAGTATCAGTGTCATAGGAAAAGGAGAACATGAGTGACAAAGAAGAGTAAGATATTAGTAGTCCAGGATTGTGAAAATAATCTCAAATGTTTTCTTTTTGAAAGTTGCGAAAATAGAAAATGTCGGGATTTGATTGGAAGAATTACAAGACTTGCAAATCGCGGCAACATGATTTGGCCTAGTGGAAACATGTGATAGAATGAGAGAAGTCTTTTTTTCTATGTAACATATTTTTCGTATCGATGGAGGTTTTCTTTCAGAAAGTGGCGGGCTGAAAATATTTATAGCACAACAGAGTGGATGCTGTTTATAGGACATCCTTCGACGTCATTGAAAGTAAGTTAATTTTAAGGAGTTTTGAAATCAGTTTTCTTAGTTTGTATGGGTTTTTTAAACACAGTCATTTTGATTGTGTTTTTTTTCCCCGCTGTTACATGATGAATACCTTCAAGTCACTGATTTAAGTGAAATTTGATACATTCTGAGAACAGCAAAAATAAACCATTTAACATGTATAATTAATGTTATGCTTTTTGAAATTATGATATATATTTAGAAATGTGAGGTAGATATGGAGAAGCTGAGTCTTCTGTAAGTGTCAATTTTAATGCTTACAGTGCTGTACTTCTAGGTACTGTTTTTAAAAAAAAAAAAAGAAATAGGCCTCACCTCAAAGAAAGCTCTTGAAAGCACACATCTTATTTGCATCCTAAAACAATCATTTAAAATGTTTGACACAATTTTATGATGGCTTTACATCTTTTTTGCGCTGTTATTGCATCACTATTGTGAGACATAAGCAATGCAAAAGAAGCATCATGTTTCAAAATAGGCCTCATTTCATCAGCATGAAGATACTGTTTTTTTAAAATAAATATCTTTAGGATTGTGTAGGGGTCGTAGAGAAGTAGAGGTTTCTGTAAGTGTCAAAGTTGTTTAAAAACTGTTTCTTCTTGAACCTTTTCCCTTCTTTTTTCTAATTTTTAAATACATGTTTTAATATTTTTGGAAATGTTTGTTCTCTCTTTTACAGATTGAATGTATGAAAAATTTGCTTGAAAAGTTAACATGAATTATAAGGTAAATGTTTTCTACTTTTTTAACCTGCATTCCACTGCTGATGATGTCACTGACTATGTTATGATTGATGTAATAAGTGGGCATGTTTTACTGCAATGGTAGGTCTTCACATCTATTATCTCGTCTGTATTCTTCAACAAGCATAAATTTGATATGCAACCCAGAGTACGGTTCACCTTAAACAAACTTTTAGAGAGGACACACCTTATCGTCACCCTCAATCATTCATTTAATCTATCACATTTAACATCTATTAGTTCTACTGCTTCATTTCTTTAATCTTTACTTTCCTGTGTTTGCTACTTCTCTCCTTCCTTTCTCTATTACTTAATTTTTCTACTCCTTCCAGTATTTTTCTCAGTCCCTCTCTTCTCATACTTCTTCATTATTATTCACTAATTCTGTCTCTATTAATGTTACTGTTTCTGAATGATCTCCAAAAATTTTTAAAACAAGAACAGTAAGTATAAGGATAGGAAAAGACATTTATGTTACAAGAAAGACAACTATAGGAAGTAAACAGAAAAAACTGTTACTCGCAATCCACTGCTGATGATCTCACTGACCATGTCAAAAATTATGTAATATATGACATGATCAGAAGTGAATTGCGGGTAACAGTATCTTTTCTTTACTCCCTATAGCTGTCTTTTTTGTAACATAACTGTCTGTTTCCTTTCCTTATACTTACTATTCCTTTTTAAAAAAGAAAAATTTTTGGTACGCTCAAAGTTCGCGTACCGGAGTGCGAACTGGGAGCGAACTAATAGAAATAGAGCTTGGCAGAGTTCAAAGAATTCTACCAATTTTTTTTAATAATGGGGAGGTAGTTCTGAAAAGAACTGTTTTTTTTTGTTTTTGTTGTTTTAAATTTTTTTATTAGTTTTCTGAACATTTTTTATATTTTTTTGTTTTTTTCTGAACATTTTGTATTTTTTTTTATTTTTTGGGGGGAGGGGGGAAACAAAAATGATTCATCGAAGACGGCTCAACAGGAGCAACAAAAAAAAGAAGAATTTACTTTTTGGGGCGTTTTGGGCACACATGATTGTTGATGGCTCTCATTATAAGGGTAATGCTACTTTCGCGGTAGCAAAGTGTCTGGTTGCACCACACACAGACTTGCTTCACTTCTCCCATGTTGATCTGGATGTTCGGGATCACCTCCCTCGCCTCCGGTCCCGATACCTCCTGAACAACAGATCTTCTTGCCATTTCTGGGGGATTTTGTTGTTGGTCGCGAAGCTGGGCATTACTGTAATTGTTAGGGTGCCACCGACTCATGTGCCTGTGCATTGTATGATTCCCATAGCTGTACTTTTTGTCTGTGCCCCTTGAAAGACGATAGCCGCAAATACGACAAAAGACGTATCTGGCATTAACTTTTTTTTGGTCAGCAGGAAATTAAAAAAATTGCCAGATATAATTTTCTTTCCTGTTATATCTCCTGGGCTCCTCTGGCAAAAACTCTGGATTTTCTTCCTCTTCCTCCTCTTCTTGATTTTCCTCCTCTTCTATAATTAGTGAAGCAGGTGGTCCTTTCTTCCCATGAGGAGGTGGAGGAGGTGGTGGGGGCACACTGGCTGAAGCAACCATTGAAGCCATTGCTGAAGAATCAAAAAGGGTCTTTCTCTCACCAAGATGAAAGTCAGAGTGAGGAAAGAAGGAGGGGTTTTCATCATTTGGGAGAAGGAAAAATTCTAAACCAATGAAAAGTGTTAATTTTATATCACATGACCAAGTATTACATCATTAGGAAACCAAAAGTGAAATGAACCAATGAAAAGTGTTATTTTCGAGTCACATGACCTGCTGTGTTTACGTTTCGCGCTTTGCTCCGCTTTCCGGTCCACTTCCGGGTCCGCTAACTTGGCGCGTCCAATGACGTATTACGCGATAACGCAAAACGTCATGCAAACGTAACAGTTACGCTAAAGGAACGTTTACTGGTTCGCGTACTAAGCCGCGGCTTTAAATTGAGCAAACGGGAAGCTGACCGGTTCGCGGACTGGGAGCGAAACAAAAAAAAATGTTTTAAAAAAATTGTCTAAAGAACATGAAAAATATATTTCAAGATTTAAAGAAGAATATATTTTACAGCTACAGATATTAGCTTTTAAAAAACCATTGAAATTCAATGAAAAAACCATAGGTTATAGTCCATATATAGTTAGGAATTTGCATTTACAAAACCTTGAAAATTCACTGAAAAAACCATTGGTTATAGACCATATATAGTTAGGGATTAGCATTTACAAAACCTTAATTTACTCGCACAAAACCATAGAAATTCCATATATAGTTAGAAGCGCTAACTATATATCGCGCACACGCAATCCACTGCTGATGATGTCACATATTACATCATTCATGACATGGTCAGTGACATCACTGATGACATCACTGATCACATCTCAAATGACATCACTGATGACATCACTGATGACATCTCAAATGACATCACTGATGACATCTCATTTGACATTACTGATCACATCACTGATGATATCATTCATGTGATAATACGATGAACCTCTTCAGACTCTAATATAACCTTAGATACAATCAGTGTAAACAGACACTCACAGACTGTCACTCATCCATGGAGTTACTCACACACCTAGTCAGTCATGCAAAGAATCAATCACACCTCCATTTCCTCAACTATACAGTTATACAAACTTTACTTATTCAAACATATACTAACACATATTTACTCTCTTATACAATCCCTGATACAAGTTCACAATGATCCATACAGCCACTCACACATTCACTGGCTCTTATGCACAGTTATTTATATATGTCAACTCTCACATGTACTGTGTTTTACATATGTACTTACTTTGACATGTAGCACTGAGATATCCATTCACTCACCAATACACTCATGCACACAGTCAACCGCCCATACAGCTGTTTCCACATGCACTTTTGAAACCATACATCTAGTGAATCAACTGCTCACACATCTATGCACAGAGTCATACACCTCCCAGCCACCCACACACACACTCAGTCTCCCATACAAATACTTGGGCAACCAATCAATAACCCATATAGTTACTCATATAGCTACTTATCAACACATGCAACAGTTTACAGAACAACAGACATAATGATGCACAAATTAAGACAGTTTAGTCACTAACCCATGCACTCAGTGAGACACATTTAATCACTCACTCATACAGTCAGTCATGCACCTACTAAATCCTTCATCCAGACACTTATACATCCACTCATTCTTCAATATGTAAGACATATTTTAACTTTACAGAAACATACAGTCACTGGATGTTGTGATCAGTGATGTCATCAGTGATGTCACTGACCATGTCATGAATGATGTAATATGTGACATCATCAGCAGTGGATTGCGTGTGCGCGATATATAGTTAGCGCTTCTAACTATATATGGAATTTCTATGGTTTTGTGCGAGTAAATTAAGGTTTTGTAAATGCTAATCCCTAACTATATATGGTCTATAACCAATGGTTTTTTCAGTGAATATATATATATATATATACATACATATATAAACATATATAATCTGCATATCTATATAAATACAAATATAAAATGCATGCATACATATACATATATGCATACACATGAAAGTTTTAAAAACACTAATAAAAGCAAAGCTAAAAAGCCACCTCATTACAAACAGAATGGCTTTAACTTAAACGAGGGCGAGATATATTGCATTTTCAATACTTGTTTACTTTGGTTCCATCAAAAAGGCATTCAGATGTGTCACACATTTGCCATAAATTCTGAATGTTAGCACTCTAGTTGCTCATTAGATCACTGTAGTAAAGCTACTGCTCACCAGGGAAGTCTGCTGCTGGTATTCAAAGTGCATGTTTCAGTCTGCATGTCAGAATTTTTTTAATGAAATAGAAGAGGATTTGAGAAGTCACTCAAAATGTGCCCTAATTTTTCTTTCTGCAGCACTAATCATATTTTCTATGGCAAAATATACCCCCTCATTTTGTTCCTTTTTAAATTAAATGTTTTAAGAGTTACCACTTTATTCCAATCAAGATGGCTTCAGGTGTGCCATACCTTTGTAATAAGTAGGACTGTTAGCGCTCTAGTTGTTCTTTAGAACACTCTAGGAGGCTGCAGAAGAACACAAAGGAATCAACTGACAGTCTCTGTCCTTGTTGGATGTACATGTTTTACTGAGAATGTCAGACTTCATCCTCACATGACTGAGAAAGATAATGTGAATTTACAGAAAATATGCTTTCAGTTTAGCTTATAGATCCCCTTCCAAACCACTGTGGGAAAAGCATGAGATAATAGTTTTCTTTCAAACATGATTCATGATATCCCAGCAGAAGGCTTTTTCACATGGTAAAATCACCTTAGAGCACACCACAATTCCTAAAATGAGTATGGTACCATCAACAAATGATTTATAATGTAACTAAAGTCCTATCAACCAATCAATCACAGACATTTATAGAGCGCACTACTTACCCGGAGGGTCTCAAGGCGCTTGGGGGGGGGGGGGGTGTGCTGCTACTGCTTGAATAGCCAGGTCTTGAGCTTCTTCCTGAAGGAGAGGTGGTCTTGGGTCAGGCGCAGGTCGGTCGGGAGGGAGTTCCAGGTCTTGGCGGCCAGGTAGGAGAAGGGCCTTCCTCCTGTTGTCGTTCTTCGGATGCGGGGGACGGCGGCGAGGGCGTGGCTGGCTGCTCGGAGATGACGTTTGGGAGCGTAGAAGTTGATGCGGTTGTTGAGGTAGCTCGGGCCTTGATCGTGTGGGGCTTTGTGTGCGTGGGTGAGGAGACGGAAGGTGATTCTTTTGTTGACGGGGAGCCAATGCAGGTCTCTCAGATGTCCGGAGATGTGGCTGTGTCATGGGATGTCGAGGATGAGTCTGGCTGATGCGTTCTGGATCCGCTGGAGTCTCTTCTGGAGCTTGGCGGTGGTTCCGGCGTAGAGGGCGTTGCCGTAGTCCAGTCGGCTGGTGACGAGGGCCTGGGTGACCGTCTTCCTGGTCTCAGTGGGGATCCACCGGAAGATCTTCCGTAGCATGCGCAGGATGTTGAAGCATGACGAGGAGACGGCGTTGACTTGTCTGGTCATGGTGAGGGAGGAGTCCAAGATGAAGCCCAGGTTGCGTGCATGGTCTGTCGGTTTGGGTGCGGTGCCCAGGGCGGGGGGCCACCAGGAGTCGTCCCAGGCGGAGGGCGAGGAACCCAGGATGAGGACTTCCGTCTTGTCTGAGTTCAGTTTCAGGCGGCTGGTCATCATCCACTCGGCTACGTCTTTCATCCCTTCGTGAAGGTTGGCTCTGGCGGCGGCGGGGTCGTTGGTCAGGGAGAGGATCAGCTGGGTGTCGTCAGTGTAGGAGATGATGTTGAGGTTGTGTTGGCGTGCGATGGCCGCGAGGGGGCTCATGTAGACGTTGAAGAGGGTGGGGCTCAGCGAGGATCCTTGAGGGACGCCGCAGATGACTTCGGTGGCCTCTGACTTGTACGGTGGTAGACGGACTCTCTGTGTTCTTCCGTCGAGGAAGGAGATGATCCATTCCAGTGCCTTCTCCTGGATTCCGACGTAGCTGAGGCGCTGCACTAGGGTGCGTGGCAGACAGTGTCGAATGCCGCGGAGAGGTCTAGGAGGATGAGGGCCGCTGTTTCTCCGTTGTCCATCAGAGCTCGGATGTCATCGGTGGCAGCGATGAGGGCGGTCTCGGTGCTGTGGTTGGCTTGGAAGCCAGACTGTGAAGGGTCGAGGGATCCATTCGTCTCGAGGAAGGTGGCCAGCTGTTTGTTGACGGTCTTCTCGATGACTTTGGCTGGGAACGGGAGGAGCGAGATGGGGCGGTAATTCTTGAGTTCGGTGGGGTCCGCTGTAGGTTTCTTTAGTAGGGCGCTGAGTTTGGCGTGCTTCCAGCTCTCCGGGAAGGTGGCGGTGTCGAAGGAGGTGTTGATGATGTCCCGCAGGTGGGGTGCGATGACAGCGTCGGCCTTGTTGAAGACGTGGTGAGGGCAGGGGTCGGTCGGAGATCCGGAGTGGATGGAGTTCATCATGCGGACGGTGTCTTCGGTGCTGATTGGAGTCCAGGCGCGGAGGGTGGTGGTGGGGGGCGGTGGTTTGGTCGTGGCGCGCGTCGGTTGAGTGCTGAAGCTGTTGTGTATGTCCGCGATCTTGTTGTGGAAGTAGGAGGCGAGGGAGTTGCAGAGGTCTTGCGATGGGGTGATGTCGTTGTTTCCGGCGTTGGGGTTGGAGAGCTCTTTCACGATGTTGAAGAGTTCCTTGCAATTGTGTGCGTTGTTGTCCAGCCGGTCCTTGAATGCAGTTTTCTTGGTGGCGCAGATCAGTTGGTGGTGCTTCCGGGTGGCAAGCTTGAGGGCGGTCATGTTGTCCGGTGTTGGTTCCCTTCTCCAGGCTTTCTCGAGGGCTCGGCAATTCTTCTTGGAGCTCTTGAGTTCGTCGGTGAACCATGGGGCCTTCTTGCTGCCGGGTCTGCTGGGCGGGGACCTCAGTGGGGCGAGTTCGTCCGCGCAGTTGCTGATCCACTTCGTGAGGTTGTCGGCGGCCTGGCTGGGGTTCGCTGAGCTGGCGGGAGGGTGCTGGCTCAGGGAAGCGGCGAGCTGGTCGGCTGTGATCTTGTTCCAGCTTCTTCGAGCAACCTGTTGCTGGTGGTGGCGGATCGTCATTTTTCTGAAGGTGAAGTGGACGCAGCTGTGGTCCGTCCAGTGGAGTCCAGTGGCGTGGCTGAAGGCGATGTCTTTGCTGGATGAGAAGACGGCGTCGAGTGTGTGTCCGGCGAGGTGGGTGGGGGTGGACACCAGCTGCTTGAGTCCGAGGTTGGCGAGGTTGTCGAGCAGGGTGATGGTGTTGCGGTCGTTGTTGTTCTCCAGGTGGAAGTTGAGGTCCCCCAGGAGGATGTAGTCAGCGGAGGGGAGGGCATGCGGGCTGACGAAGTCAGCGATGTCCTCGCTGAATTGTGTGCGTGGTCCCGGGGGTCGGTAGATCAGGGTGCCTCTGAGGGTGGTGTTCGGGTCGGTGTGGATCTGGAAGTGCAGGTGTTCGGCGGTTGTCAGGGTGTCGTCGGTGTTGGTCGTGATGTGGATGGTGTCCCTGTGGATGATGGCGATGCCTCCTCCCGTCTGTTTGACGCGGTCTCTTCGGGTGATCTTGTATCCCTCTGGGATGGCGATGGCGGGTGCTGAGGAGTCGTTCATCCAGGTTTCCGTGAGGAAGGCAACGTCAGGAGCTGTGGTGTCGAGGAGGTTCCAGAGTTCGATGGCGTGCCTGTGGACGGAGCGGGTGTTGAGCAGGATGCACTTGAGGTGGTTGCTGCTGGTGTTCGGCTTGGCGGGTGCTGGTGCGGGGCAGGTCCGGATGCAGGTGAACTTGCAGGCGTGGCAGCTGAAGGGTCCGTGGGTGCGCCTCGGAGTGGCTCGGTAGCATCCAGGGATCCCGCCGGTGTTGAGTGCGATGAGTTCGGTGGCGTCGTAGGACAGTCGGGTCGTCTTCCGTTGGTGGGGGCCAGGGGTTCGGGCGCTGGGCGCGGTCCAGGCACGGACGGGCGCAGACGGGCTTACCTTTGGCGCGCCTTCGGCGCACAATCGGAGACCCGCTGCGCGTTCGCACGGTCGCCATATATGGCGAAGTGCGAGGGAGGGCGGAGCAGCTGGGAGGTGGGAGCGGGGAGGGCACAGAAAGAAAAGGGGGCGTGGTTAGCGGCGGTGGCGGGAAGCGGGGAGGGAGGAGACCGGGGGGAGCGAGAAACAGGGGGACAGGCGAAAAATACAGTAAGCACAATACAAATGGACAAAATATAACTCAACAGGCAGAGGGGCACACAGCAAGAGAACGGGGTACAGGAGCCTGCAGATCAGGCGAGCACAGCGCTAGACCGCAGGAGACCACGCCGCTCGGTGGCAGGGGGCGTGGTCACACGGCGGCGGCAGAGGCAGCGAGGCAGGCGGGAGGCACACGCAGCAGCTGGTGGCCGTGCGGCGCGGGGGGTGTCCTAAACTAGGTCACACTCACCTGCGTCGCACGGTCGCCATATATGGCCAAGTGCGAGGGAGGGCGGAGCAGCTGGGAGGCGGGAGCGGGGAGGGCACAGAAAGAAAAGGGGGCGTGGTTAGCGGCGGTGGCGGGAAGCGGGGAGCGGGGAGGGAGGAGACCGGGGGGAGCGAGAAACAGGGGGACAGGCGAAAAATACAGTAAGCACAATACAAATGGACAAAATATAACTCAACAGGCAGAGGGGCACACAGCAAGAGAACGGGGTACAGGAGCCTGCAGATCAGGCAAGCACAGCGCTAGACCGCAGGAGACCACGCCGCTCGGTGGCAGGGGGCGTGGTCACACGGCGGCGGCAGGGGCAGCGAGGCAGGCGGGAGGCACACGCAGTAGCTGGTGGCCGTGCGGCGCGGGGGGTGTCCTAAACTAGGTCACACTCACCTGCGTCGCACGGTCGCCATATATGGCCAAGTGCGAGGGAGGGCGGAGCAGCTGGGAGGCGGGAGCGGGGAGGGCACAGAAAGAAAAGGGGGCGTGGTTAGCGGCGGTGGCGGGAAGCGGGGAGCGGGGAGGGAGGAGACCGGGGGGAGCGAGAAACAGGGGGACAGGCGAAAAATACAGTAAGCACAATACAAATGGACAAAATATAACTCAACAGGCAGAGGGGCACACAGCAAGAGAACGGGGTACAGGAGCCTGCAGATCAGGCAAGCACAGCGCTAGACCGCAGGAGACCACGCCGCTCGGTGGCAGGGGGCGTGGTCACACGGCGGCGGCAGGGGCAGCGAGGCAGGCGGGAGGCACACGCAGCAGCTGGTGGCCGTGCGGCGCGGGGGGTGTCCTAAACTAGGTCACACTCACCTGCGTCGCACGGTCGCCATATATGGCCAAGTGCGAGGGAGGGCGGAGCAGCTGGGAGGCGGGAGCGGGGAGGGCACAGAAAGAAAAGGGGCGTGGTTAGCGGCGGTGGCGGGAAGCGGGGAGCGGGGAGGGAGGAGACCGGGGGGAGCGAGAAACAGGGGGACAGGCGAAAAATACAGTAAGCACAATACTAATGGACAAAATATAACTCAACAGGCAGAGGGGCACACAGCAAGAGAACGGGGTACAGGAGCCTGCAGATCAGGCGAGCACAGCGCTAGACCGCAGGAGACCACGCCACTCGGTGGCAGGGGGCGTGGTCACACGGCGGCGGCAGGGGCAGCGAGGCAGGCGGGAGGCACACGCAGCAGCTGGTGGCCGTGCGGCGCGGGGGGTGTCCTAAACTAGGTCCTAAAACCCTCTATTAACTACAATGCTTTTTAATGAGGTGCTATCATGTATATTGGCCCCAAGATGGCTGCCAACACTTCTTGGATGAAGTGATAACAGCCAATCAGATCTCACGATGAGATGTGTGGTTAGGCTCCGCCCAGATATATATGTGTTTTTGAAGTTAATTTTCATAAAAACCACTAGAGCTATTTTCACTAAACATAGCAAAGGCACATCTGCGTACCAGTCCCTACATTTTTGCCAAGTTTGGTGTAATTCCGTTCAGCGGTTCGGGCTGTAGACTTGTCAGACCGTCCTATAAAAATTAACATGGGGAAAACATGTTTTGGGACCCCCCTTTTTTCTCAGCCCCCACTTCACAAATCCCCCCGAAACTTTCAGGGAAGGAGCGCACTGGAGCTGGCCAAAATGTTGGAAATTACACGCAAATTCCTCAACCGGCGCCAAAGTTATTCCCAATAGAATGTTGCGGATTTCCTATGGTAGCTAGGTCCTAACTATATATACCTACTGGCTATCGCCAGTAGATAATATATATATATATATATATATATATATATATATATATATATATATATATATATATATATATATATATATATATATATATATATATATATATATATATATATATATATATATATATATATATTCGCTCCAAATTCTCCAAATGATACCCAGCCGGGTTAGAAGAAATACAGCACTCTCGGGGTTCCAGTTGTCAGCAAAAGATTTATTACCAAAACAAACGCATTTCGGGAGGAAACTCCCTTCGTCAGTGTTACAAAAGAACGTGCTACGCGGCGCCATTATGTCCGTTCATTGTAGGTGGTAGAAACAAACATAGGACTGCTTCAAACATTCATGTTTGCGCGCCATCTTTGAGTGTACATGTTGTTATTTCAAACGACTGTATCAATTCTTCAGTCATGTATCCCACCCAACCATAATCGCGCTGTGTATCGGCAAAATACAATTAATCATCGAATTTTGACATACACAGTGTCTCGTGTGTGTGGGTCGACGGGACATATCATTCCTGGAAAAACGATGTCAAAAAGTCCTCAAAACATCGCTTCACGCACACATTTTAAGCGTACAAATACAACAATATCCATATTGTAGTTTTACTATTTTGCCGTGTTTCGACAATTGCAGTCTTTTAGGCCGCCAAAAAAACAGGTTAATGAAATATGTCCAGATGGACCCATAATATTACATATTCTCAACACTATATTGACACTGTATATGAATTACAAATAATACCCTTAAAAACAATTTCAACCTTCATACCGAATACATCAATCTTCAATTAATCCCTTCAGCAGTTCATTGTTCAAAAATAGATCACTGTTGCAAAAGGATTATCACACATATATCATCATATTTCAGAATTCACGTTTCAATAACTGATGTTCCAAATTTATCCCAAGTGAGATGACATTTCTTCACCTATATTCAGACCTCCCGGTGCCTTGGTCTCTAAATCGATTATATATTGAGACTCTAGTCTCCTGAGTGTCTGTAACTTATTGCCACCACGCGGTCTTTCAGGGACACAGTCCAAACAGAAAAATCTCAGGAGATCCCTATTGCTGTTATGCTTTATTGCAAAATGTCGGGCGACAGGATAAGAGAAATCTTTATTTGCAATCGCCCGCATGTGTTCAAGCACCCTCAGTTTTACTGGGTTTATGGTGCTGCCAATATATTTTAACTGGCAGGGACACATCAAACAGTAAACCGCATGGTCTGTATGGCAGGACATGAATTTATTTATTCTTTTTCCACCCTTGCAACCCCTCACATCAAATGTTAACGTTCGTTTGCTTGATGCACAGGCTTTGCACCTTCCACAAGGGAAGAAGCCCTTAGCATCTTTCAATGTTCCCTGGATCTTTCGTGTGGAATTTAAGTGGCTTTGAACCACATAGTCTCGTAAAGATCTCGCCTTTTTAAAGGTGATCAAGGGGGCAACCGGTATATCAGGACCAACAATGTGGTCAGTTTTTAAGATATGCCAGTGTTTTGTCATAATAGATCTTAATCTGGAGGAGTTGGCTGAGTAGGGGGTTATCATGCGGAATTTGCCATCAGTATTTGGACGTGACTTTTTCTCAAAGAGAGAACATCGGTCCAATTTCCTCACTCTATTCAATGCATCATACAGAAGATTCCGTTTATATCCTCTGTCAGAGAATCTATCCCAACTTTCACTGGCTGCTTTTTCAAAGTCTTCCACTAGAGTACAATTGCGTCTTAACCTAAGAAATTCCCCATACGGGATGCTGTTTATGAGTCTCCGGGGGTGGCTGCTAGATGCGTGTAACATGCTATTCCCTGCCGTGGTCTTACGATATAGTAGGGTATATATATATATATTACCTACTGGCGGTTGCCAGTAGGTAGTTATAGTTAGGACCTATTATCCATAGCAAAACCGCAACATTCTATTGACAATAACTTTGGTGTTGATTGATGTATCTTCTTGAAATATTCCAAACTTTTGGCCAGCTCAGTTTTGCTCCTTCCCTGAAAGTTTAGGGGTGATTGGTCAAGCGGGGGCTGAGAAAAAAGGGGGTCCCAAAACGTGCTTTCCCCATGCAATTTCCAATAGGACCTTTAGCCACGGCTACAGCCCAAACGGCTGAACGAAATTACACCAAATTTGGCAGAGAGGTAGTCCTCAGTTTCAACTTGTGCCTTTTGATTATATGGTGTCAACCTTTTCAGTAGTTCCTGAGAAAATGATGGTTAAAGTCATTTATATATCTATGGGAGTGGTGGATCCGCGTATCTATCCGCGTACCCAAAGCGCAGCCTGCATGCACCCTGCAGTGCATGAGCTGCATGCTGATTGGCTGGCAACAGTCAAAATCAGAAAGTGTTGGCAGCCATCTTGTGATTTGGTAGAACCGAGGCACAAAAAACCCAAAACAAATGCCGTAAAATGCGAAAAGGGGGCAGGGTACACACACCCTGACCCCCTAGGACTGCTCAGAGGGTCCCACAAGGACCCCCCGGGCCCAAACATTTTTTTTCCTTTTGAAAAATCGCGGGATGCGCGTAGAATCCGCGCATCCTAGCGGTATAAAAAAAAGAAACTCGGTCTCCCACGGTAAATATGTTAATTTGCCCCCGGGGAGGCCAAATCCTGGGGGCATTGTTGAAAAAATAGTGTGGGGGTCCCAATCCCCCCCACACTGCCCCAGGGACCACCACCCCCAGGGCTATAATTTAATATATGCAGGGGGCTCACGGGGCCCCCGCAGTCCCAGGGACCGCCACCCCCTGCGCTATTTTGAAATAGGTGAGGGGGGTCTGAGGCCCCCCCATCCCCGGGGACCGCCACCCCAGGGGCAAGAATTTAATGTATGCAGGGGGGTCACGGCCCCCCACAGCCCTGGGGACCGCCACCCCCGGGGCTTCAAAAAAATGAGTGGGGCAGCTCTCAGGCCCCCCCAGCCCCCGGGAGCGCCACCCCCGGGGCTTCTGAAAAATGTGGTTGGGGGCCACGCGGCCTCGCTCCTAGAGCCCTCGATGGCCCTGGGGACCGCCACCCCCCAGGGCTGGCTCCTGCAGTGTCCACCCCGGGACACTGCTGTTTGCAATGGCAGGGCGGGAGCCTTGTGGCTCCCACCCTGCCATTGCAAACTGCTTTACTTCATTGAAGCAAAAGCAGGGAAACCTGCTCTCGCTTCAATGAAGCAAAGCAAATTGCTTTTCCATATGGGGAGCAGCTAGTTAGCTGCTCCTCATATGGAAAAGCAATGCCGGCTCCCGTAGGAGGCGGGAGCCGGCGGGACCGTGGGGGAATTGGGGACCCCCCATGGTCCCCAACGGTGAGAGCCAGCTCCGGGGGATGGGGTCCCCGGGGCTACCAGTGGCCCGGGAGGGGGGCCATGAAGCCCCCACAAAAAAATATTTAAAAAAGGTCGGCCCTGGGGGATGGATTCCCCGGGCCTTAAAGTGGCCTGAGGAGGAGGGGTATGCAGCCCCCCTCCATAAAAAAAAATGATTTGGCAATGCCCCGGGGGATGGGGTCCCCGGGGTCCCGAATCGTCCACAGGAGGGAGGCCACCCGGCCCCCTTCCCGTAAAATTTTTACAAAAATGTGTATTTGGGAGTCAGGCCCTGGGGGATGGGGTCCCCAGAGCCCCAAAAAAGTTAAAGGAAGAGGGGCCACAAAGCCCCCCTTTCAAGTTTAAAAAAAGAAAAAAGACGCAATCATCCCTAGGCCCGCCCCCTCCTTGCACCACTCTGCAAATGCGCCCCCTGGTGCGTTTGCAGAGGGGGAACGAACTCCCCTTGAATACTGGGGGTCCCTGGGGCCAACTAGCCCACCAGGAACCTCCAGTATGCGCCAGGGGGCTTTGTTGTAGAGAAGTATCTGAGGCCACGCCCCTAGTGTTGTAAAAAGGGGCATGGCCTCTGAACATCTCTCTGCAACACAGCTCCCTGGTGTATACTGGAGGTATCTAGCGGGCTAGTTGGCCCCCAGGGGTCCTCTGGATTGAAGAGGAATTAATTCCCCAACTTAAAACGCACCACAGGGCGTGTTTGCACACATATTACCTCAGGCCCTGCCCCCTACCTTTGGGATTAGGCCCCCTTGAATCCTGAGGGCCCCTGGCGGCCAGCTAGCCCACCAGGTACCTCCAGTAACCGCCACAGAGCTGCGGTGCAGAGAGGTGTAAAAAGGGGCATGGCCTCAGAACACCTCTCTGCAACGCAGCTCCATGGTGCATAATGGAGGTACCTGGTGGGCTAGTTGGCCGCCAGGGGACCTCAGGATTCAAGGGGACTTAATCACCCAACTTAAAACACGTCACGGGGTTCGTTTCCACAGTGGTGAAGGTAGGGGGCGGGGCCTAAGGTGATATGTTTGCAAACACGCTTGTGGCGTGTTAAAGTTGGGAAATTAATTTCTCTTCAATCCAGAGGTCCCCTAGGAGTCAACTAGCCCACCAGGTACCACCAGTAAGCGCCACAGAGCTGTGTTGCAGAGTGTTGTAAAAAGGGGCGTGACCTCTGAATACCTCTCTGCAACACAGCTCCCTCGCGCATACTGGAGGTACCTGGTGGGCTAGTTGGCCCCCAGGGGACCGCAGTATTGAATAGTAATTAATTCCCCAACTTAAAACGCGCCACAGGGAGTGTTTGCACACATGTCACCGCAGGCCCCGCCCCCTTCCTTCACCATTGTACAAATATTCCTCTAAAATCAGCTGAACTACGATTTCCGATTTACTCACCAGTTATTAGGAGAGAACCCAGTGCTGCACCTTTTAGCCCAGCACTGACCCTGAAAAGTAATTCTAAGCGTACTTACCAGTAACTTGTATTTCCTTCCATAGGAATCCATTGTGTGGTTTTCAGAAGAAAAGTTTCTAAGTGTTGATTTTTGAAACATACAAATATTCCTCTAAAAACATCCAAACTACAAATTCCGATTTAGTCACCTGTTTTCAGGAGAGAACCCAGTGCTGCATCTTTTAGTCCAGCACTGACCCTGAAAAGTAATTCTAAGCGTACTTACCAGTAACTTGTATTTCCTTCCATAGGAATCCATTGTGTGGTTTTCACCAGAAAAGTTTCTGTGTTGATTTTTAAAACGTACAAAAATTCCTATAAGATCAGCAGAACTACGAATTCCGATTTACTCAGCTGTTATCAGGAGTGACCTCAGTGCTGCTTCTTTGAGCTCAGTAGTGATCCTGAAAAATAATTCTAACCGTACTTACCAGTAACTTGTATTTCCTTCCAAAGGAATCCATTGTGTGGTATTCACAAGAAAAGTTTCTAAGTTACTTAAAATTGCCTGTATGACTTAAAAGCATTCTTTCGACTATTTACAGGAGATGCACCCGTGCTGGATACAGGATCCACCACTGAGTAAGAAAAAGTAACTTTAACACTACTTACCTGATCGGTGAATTTCCTCCCATAGGATAACATTGGTGATTCTAAGTGAAAAAGTTTCTAAGTGTCAACTTTTAAAATAAAATAATATTCCTTAAAAATCACTACTGTAACCAAAAACGTTTTTACTCAACTGTTTACAGGCGATATCCCAGGACTGAATCTAGGATCTAGTCTTGTGGTTAGAAAAGTAATCCGAAAAGTAACTAATTGCATTTAACTAGAAATTCACATTGAGCTCAATGTTGCATTGTGTCTGAAATTGTGTGGCAACTGTAACTACTGTACTTAAAAGTCTATTGCCTATTTGCAAAGTATTTAAACTAAAGTAATTAATTCTGAGAAAGTAATTTTTGTAATGTAATGTATAATGTAATTATAATGTAATTTAAAAATATCTAAAAATAAATAGTTAAAAAAAATGTATTAAATAAAAATAAGAATTAATACATTTACAGATTGTCATTTACAAAACCTTTGAAATTCACTGAAAAAACCATAGGTTTCGGAGATGTTATAGTTAGGAATTAGCATTTTAAAAACCTCTGGAATTCACTGAAACAACATAAGTTTAAGACATGTTATAGTTAGGAATTAGCATTTAAAAAACCTTACAATTTCCAAGGATTCTTAAATGCTAATTCCTAACTGTGACATGTCTGAAACCTATTTTTTTTAGTGAATATATATATATATATACGTCTAGTGAGCAAGGACACAGCCTCGTGTCCGAAACGCGTCTGAGGCATGCACCGTTCTATATATTTAATATGAAATAAGAAATAAGAAAATCTGATTCCGGCTAATTTTCGAGTCTGTGTTCCTGTTTTGTGCACCAAGGCACTGGGAAAGTGTGGAGTATATATATATATACATCTGATCTGATTGGCTGTCAGCACTTCATCCAAGAAGTGTTGGCAGCCATCTTGGGACCAATATACATGATAGCACCTCATTAAAAAGCATTGTAGTTAATAGAGGGTTTTAGGACTTTAGTTACATTATAAATCATTTGTTGATGGTACCATACTCGTTTTAGGAATTGTGGTGGGTTCTAAGGTGATTTTACCATGTGAAAAAACCTTCTGCTGTGATATCATGAATATTGTTTGAAAGAAAACTAATATCTCATGATTTTCCCACAGTGGTTTGGAAGGGGATCTATAAGCTAAACTGAAAGCATATTTTCTGTAAATTCACATTATCTTTCTCAGTCATATGAAAATGAAGTCTGACATTCTCAGTAAAACATGTACATCCAACAAGGACAGAGACTGTCAGTTGATTCCTTTGTGTTCTACTGCAGCCTCCTAGAGTGTTCTAAAGAACAGCTAGAGCGCTAACAGTCCTACTTATTACAAAGGTATGGCACACCTGAAGCCATCTTGATTGGAATAAAGTGGTAACTCTTAAAACATTTAATTTAAAAAGAAACAACATGAGGGGGTATATTTTGCCATAGAAAGTATGATTAGTGCTGCAGAATGAAAAATTTGGGCACATTTTGAGTGACTTCTCAAATCCTTTTCTATTTCATTAAAACATTCTGACATGCAGTCTCCCAAAATGGCCACCAGAGACAAAAGAGCCCAAATGTAGCCCAAATATCACCCAGATGTAGCCCAAGTATAGCCCAATGACAGAATGTCCCAGAGTGTTCTAAAGAACAACTAGAGCGCTAACAGTCCTACTTAGTACAAAGGTATGGCACACCTGAAGCCATCTTGATTGGAATAAAGTGGTAACTCTTAAAACATTTAATTTAAAAAGAAACAACATGAGGGGGTATATATTGCCATAGAAAGTATGATTAGTGCTGCAGAATGAAAAATTAGGGCACATTTTGAGTGACTTCTCAAATCCTTTTCTATTTCATTAAAACATTCTGACATGCAGTCTCCCAAAATGGCCACCAGAGACAAAAGAGCCCAAATGTAGCCCAAATATCACCCAGATGTAGCCCAAGTATAGCCCAATGACAGAATGTCCCAGAGTGTTCTAAAGAACAACTAGAGCGCTAACAGTCCTACTTATTACAAAGGTATAGCACACCTGGAGCCATCGTGATGGGAATAAAGTGGTAACTCTTAAAACATTTAATTTAAAAAGGAACAAAATGAGGGGTATATTATGCAATAGAAGGTATTATTAGTGCTGCAGAAAGAAAAATTAGGGCACATTTTGAGTGACTTTTCAAATCCTCTTCTATTTCATAAAAAAATTCTGACATGCAGTCTCCCAAAATGGCCACCAGAGACAAAAGAGCCCAAATGTAGCCCAAATATCACCCAGATGTAGCCCAAGTATAGCCCAATGACAGAATGTCCCAGAGTGTTCTAAAGAACAACTAGAGCGCTAACAGTCCTACTTATTACAAAGGTATGGCACACCTGAAGCCATCTTGATTGGAATAAAGTGGTAACTCTTAAAACATTTAATTTAAAAAGGAACAAAATGAGGGGGTATATTTTGCCATATGAATTATGATTAGTGCTGCAGAAAGAAAAATTAGGGCACATTTTGAGTGACTTCTCAAACCCTCTTCAATTTCATTAAAAAATTCTGACATACAGTCTCCCAAGATGGCCACCAGAGTAAAAAAGAGCCTAAATGTAGCCCAAATATCACCCAGATGTACCCCAAGTATAGCCCAATGACAGAATGTCCCAGAGTGTTCTAAAGAACAACTAGAGCGCTAACAGTCTTACTTATGACAAAAGTATGGCACACCAGAAGCCATCTTGATTGGAATGAAGTGGTAAGTCTGAAAACACTCAATTTAAAAAGGAACAACATGAGGGGGTTAATTTTGCCATAGAAAGTATGATTAGTGCTTCAGAAAGAAAAATTAGGGATCATTTTGAGTGACTTCTCAAATCCTCTTCTATTTCATTAAAAAAATTCTGACATGCAGACTGAAACATGCACTTTGAATACCAGCAGCAGACGTCCCTGGTGAGCAGTAGCTTTACTACAGTGATCTAATGTGCAACTAGAGTGCTAACATTCAGAATTTATGGCAAATGTGTGACACATCTGAATGCCTTCTTGATGGAACCAAAGTAAACAAGCATTGAAAATGCAATAGATCTCGCCCTCGTTTAAGTTAAAGCCATTCTGTTTGTAATGAGGTGGCTTTTTAGCTTTGCTTTTATTAGTGTTTTTTCAACTTTCATGTAAATAACATGCATCTGTATGCATATAAGTATATGTATGCATGCATTTATGTTTGTATTTATATAGATATACAGATGATATATGTTTATATATGTATGTATATATATATATTCACTGAAAAAACCATAGGTTATAGACCATATATAGTTAGGAATTAGCATTTACAAAACCTTGAAAATTCACTGAAAAAACCATAGGTTATAGACCATATATAGTTAGGAATTAGCATTTACAAAACCTTGAAAATTCGCTGAAAAAACCATAGGTTATAGACCATATATAGTTAGGAATTCGCATTTACAAAACCTTATTTTACTCACACAAAACCATTGAAATTCCATATATAGTTAGTTGCACTAACTATATATCGCGCACCCGCAATCCACTGCTGATGATGTCACATATTACATCATTCATGACATGGTCAGTGACATCACTGATGACATCACTGATGACATCTCAAATGACATCACTGATGACATCACTGATGACAACATCCAGTGACTGTATGTTTCTGTAAAGTTAAAATATGTCTTACATATTGAAGAATGAGTGGATGTATAAGTGTCTGGATGAAGGATTTAGTAGGTGCATGACTGACTGTATGAGTGAGTGATTAAATGTGTCTCACTGAGTGCATGGGTTAGTGACTAAACTGTCTTAATTTGTGCATCATTATGTCTGTTGTTCTGTAAACTGTTGCATGTGTTGATAAGTAGCTATATGAGTAACTATATGGGTTATTGATTGGTTGCCCAAGTATTTGTATGGGAGACTGAGTGTGTGTGTGGGTGGCTGGGAGGTGTATGACTCTGTGCATAGATGTGTGAGCAGTTGATTCACTAGATGTATGGTTTCAAAAGTGCATGTGGAAACAGCTGTATGGGCGGTTGACTGTGTGCATGAGTGTATTGGTGAGTGAATGGATATCTCAGTGCTACATGTCAAAGTAAGTACATATGTAAAACACAGTACATGTGAGAGTTGACATATATAAATAACTGTGCATAAGAGCCAGTGAATGTGTGAGTGGCTGTATGGATCATTGTGAACTTGTATCAGGGATTGTATAAGAGAGTAAATATGTGTTAGTATATGTTTGAATAAGTAAAGTTTGTATAACTGTATAGTTGAGGAAATGGAGGTGTGATTGATTCTTTGCATGACTGACTAGGTGTGTGAGTAACTCCATGGATGAGTGACAGTCTGTGAGTGTCTGTTTACACTGATTGTATCTAAGGTTATATTAGAGTCTGAAGAGGTTCATCGTATTATCACATGAATGATATCATCAGTGATGTGATCAGTAATGTCAAATGAGATGTCATCAGTGATGTCATCAGTGATGTCATTTGAGATGTCATCAGTGATGTCATTTGAGATGTCATCAGTGATGTCATCAGTGATGTCACTGACCATGTCATGAATGATGTAATATGTGACATCATCAGCAGTGGATTGCGGGTGCGCGATATATAGTTAGTGCAACTAACTATATATGGAATTTCAATGGTTTTGTGTGAGTAAAATAAGGTTTTGTAAATGCGAATTCCGAACTATATATGGTCTATAACCTATGGTTTTTTCAGCGAATATATATATATATATATATATATATGTATATTACCTACTGGCGGTCGCCAGTAGGTATATATAGTTAGGATTTTTTTCCTATGGGATTTCTGAAAATTCTATGTCGAATAACTTTGGCGTTTGTGGATGGAATTGGCTGAAATTTTCAGGAAAATGGCACATTTTGTTTCTGAGTAGCCCCTGAGATTTTGGGGGGGTTTCGTCAAGGGGGGCCGAGAAAAAAGGGGGGTCCCAAAACGCGGTTTTCCCATTCATTTTTCCATAGGGCGGTTGGAATCACTTTTAGCTCGAACGGCTGAATGGCTTTACACAAAACTTGGCAAAATTGTAGATATGGTTTGCCCGACGTGCCTTTGCTATGTCTCAATATATGTGCTCCAGTGGATTTTGAGAAATTAACGTTTTAAAAAATATATATATCTGTGACAGCGTCCTGGTTAGCGCCCCGGTTCGTGTACCTGACGCGTAACAGAACTTCGCGAGGAGAAGCGGATTGGCTCCCCGGTGACTGTCAACATTCTAAACAGTCCGGAGCGGCCGCCATCTTGTGTCTCGGTAGAATCGAGATACAAGAGGTGGCAAAAACAAAGGGGGAAATGAGCATAAGGGGGCAGAGTACATCCTCCCTGACCCCCTAGGTTTGATGAGGGGGCTTTAAAAGGGCCCCGCGGGGCAAAAAAAAAAAAGATTATTATCGTTTTTTTTTGCGGGGGGAGCGCCCGGTACGCGCACCGGGAAGCGGTCCGGGGAGCGTAATATATGGAAAAAAGAATGAAAGAATGTTCATATATTGTATGTTTATTGATTGTTCTTTTTGTTGTATTTTTTTTTATTTTTTTTATTTAAGTACCAACATGTAGGTACCAATGCAGAGTCTAAAAATAAATATACACCGTTTCCTTTGTAGATATCTTGCATGTTGTTTCAGAAGTTATTGTGGTATATGGAATTCATAGCATAGTCTGTGAGGAAAGCAGAAAGAACATGGAGGCAGGAGATGATAAAGAGATGTTAAATACACATTGGAGATAATATAGTGGGAGAAAGGAAGTAACTATGAGCAAACTTACTATGTAACACAAAAAAGTTGCACAGTATATTTTAAGTCTCAGTTTATATTTTATCTTTTTGGCTATTATTTCATAATTTTCATATTAAAAAGAATAATGTCTCAAACAATTTTAACTTTTAAAATTTAAATTTATTGTTCGGATTTTTCTAAATCTAAGAGAATTTGTAACATTAAATCAACAGGAATGTCCTCCTTTACATTCCAAGAATCACATTCACCTTCTTCAGCACATTTTAATAATTCTTGGTCTACTGATTCATCCATAAAGTCTAGTTCTTCTTTTTCTTGGTTTGGATTGCTTTCAATCTTAATTTCAAATGAAATTGTATTTTCTTTTTGCTGTGCTTCCATTTTCTTGCTGTAAATTGCATTAAAAAAAAATATCAGTGGAGATAGGGCACTTTTGGGTTTAAGTTCAGACAGGTGCTTGTGAGTTTTTAACAGTGAAGTAATCTTTGGGCAGTGCATGGTTTCAAGCAGGAAGTAGAACTATTAAAAAGTGCCTGTGATGAAGCCTAAGTAAATTCATATTTATACCACAGAAGCCTAACTCAATCAATAATTTAAATAATTAAGTCTTTCTCAATGACTAACTCTTATAGAGGGACAGTATGTAACTATCTGAAAACGTTTTCCTTATTTAATTTAAAGTGCATAACATAGTTCTCCTTTCAAATTTTTTAAATTATATCTTACCTTTGAAAAAGAAGTTAAAGTTGACAGTGAAAATGGTCTTGAAATGTACTTCAGGAAGTAGTAGTCAAAATGGCTGTGTTTCTCTCTCTTTCTTTATATATATTCAGGAACATAACCAATCAAATGTCTTGAAATAATAGTAGAAAATGAAAGTAACATTTTAATTGGTTGTCAATTCTAACACTTCATATGTGTTTCTGTCATGTAATTTACCTCAGGATATTTAGTCAGGCCTACAGCTTAATTTTCTCAATGGAATTCTATCAAATTTGGGTAAATGGTAGGGACTGCTATGTAGTAGGGCCTATTCTATATTTGATGAAAGGGTCTCCAGTGGTTTTTCTGTAAATTACTTTCCCACCTTTTTTTAGCGAGCGCTCACCGGTGCGCGCCCCGGTACGCGCACCGGCAGCGTTACGGGAGTCCTCCATTTTGTGTATCGGTAGAATTGAGACACAAGATGGAGGGGAAACAATGTTCGGAATGGGTAGAAGGGGGCACGGTAGACACTTTCGGACCCTCTAGGTTTTCTGAGGGGGGCTTAGTACGCTCATATAGGCAAAGAAAAAAATAATTGCGCGGGGAGCGCCCGGTACGCGCACCGGTAAGCGAAATGGGGAGTGTACTTTGGTGAAAAATAGTGAAAAAAGTTTGAATGATCAGAGGTAGGGTAGCTCTGAAAAGAGCTATTGGGTTCTGTGGCTGATTTAGGTACCTACAAGTAGGTTCCAATGCACAGTTTAAAATTCAGGAGGAATATTCTATTCCCCTCATCTGAGAAGTGCACACCATCTCCTCTGTAGATGTCTTGCATGTTGTAACGCAAGTTATTGTTGTATATTGAACCCATTCTAAAGTCTCTCATGTAAGCAGAAACAGATTTATTCACATGTTTCCGTACTTTCTCAAATTGTGGACAAAATTGGTTGGAACAGTTCCATTTCTGTCTTTGGCATATATTGGAATATACCAAGGCAGTTTGGGGAAAAAGTGTCATCAATTGATGAAAGGTGTCCTTTAAAAGCATTTCCAGACCAACCCCAGTCATAGTCCCAAAATCATTTCCACCATAGTGCACTATTAAGAGGTCAGGGTTTGGCAGATGCATAAAAAAATTATAATAAAAACATATAAAATATATTTTTCATTTAAAAGAAGAATACATTTTACAGCTTTTGATATTTGCTATTAAAAAACCATTGAAATTCACTGAAAAAACCATAGGTTATAGACCACATATAGTTAGGAATTAGCATTTACAAAACCTTGAAAATTCACTGAAAAAACCATAGGTTATAGACCATATATAGTTAGGGATTAGCATTTACAAAACCTTATTTTACTCACACAAAACCATTGAAATTCGCATATATAGATAGTTACACTAACTATATATCGCGCACCCGCAATCCACTGCTGATGATGTCACATATTACATCATTCATGACATGGTCAGTGACATCACTGATGACATCACTGATGACATCTCAAATGATATCACTGATGACATCAGTGGTGACATCTAAAATGACATCACTGATGACATCTCATTTGACATTACTGATCACATCACTGATGATATCATTTATGTGATAATACAATGAACCTCTTCAGACTCTAATATAACCTTAGATACAATCAGTGTAAACAGACACTCACAGACTGTCACTCATCCATGGAGTTACTCACACACCTAGTCAGTCATGCAAAGAATCAATCACACCTCCATTTCCTCAACTATACAGTTATACACACCTTACTTATTCAAACATATACTAACACATATTTACTCTCTTATACAATCCCTGACACAAGTTCACAATGATCCATACAGCCACTCACACATTCACTGGCTCTTATGCACAGTTATTTATATATGTCAACTCTCACATGTACTGTGTTTTACATATGTACTTACTTTGACATGTAGCACTGAGATATCCATTCACTCACCAATACACTCATGCACACAGTCAACCGCCCATACAGCTGTTTCCACATGCACTTTTGAACCCATACATCTAGTGAATCAACTGCTCACACATCTATGCACAGAGTCATACACCTCCCAGCCACCCACACACACACTCAGTCTCCCATACAAATACTTGGGCAACCAATCAATAATCCATATAGTTACTCATATAACTACTGATCAACACATGCAGCAGTTTACAGAACAACAGACATAATGATGCACAAATTAAGACAGTTTAGTCACTAACCCATGCACTCAGTGAGACACATTTAATCACTCACTCATACAGTCAGTCATGCACCTACTAAATCCTTCATCCAGACACTTATACATCCACTCATTCTTCAATATGTAAGACATATTTTAACTTTACAGAAACATACAGTCACTGGATGTTGTCATCAGTGATGTCATCAGTGATGTCATTTGAGATGTCATCAGTGATGTCACTGACCATGTCATGAATGATGTAATATGTGACATCATCAGCAGTGGATTGCGGTTGCGCGATATATAGTTAGTGCAACTAACTATATATGCGAATTTCAATTGTTTTGTGTGAGTAAAATAAGGTTTTGTAAATGCTAATCCCTAACTATATATGGTCTATAACCTATGGTTTTTTCAGTGAATATATATATAGGGCCATTCTACACTCCGATCCAGCTTATCCGGTGGCTCGCCATTTCCAAAGCACACACAATAAAGATATAAATTGCCTAACCTACTATGTAGTAGCATCAGCCCCTAAACTTAGGCGAGGAGGCAATAGAGAGCTTAAACTCAGACAGTTGGAATCTAATATGATCCTCGAGTATGATAGCAAATGGCCCAATGGGCTCAACAATACAGAAGATTTACGCAACTTTCTGTAAAACATAGCTATGTAATGACAGCCCCGACAGACAGTAGCATAACATCCACGTTATACCACCCCTAGGTAGTCAGGTTCCCTGTTACCTAGGGAGGCACTCAGTTGCTAGAATTTCTGACCTAGATCTCTTGTTTCAATTTTCATGAATTTCTGTGGCTAGTCAAGTTCCTTGTTAGCCACAAATATACAATCTACAGCCCCCCCCCTTTTTTTCCGAATGTGTATATAGACTAAATATTTTACAATTTTTAGATCCCAAATTTTAGCACTTTTTTACACAGGGTGTTTTTCACTTTTTTACATGATAATTTATTAAACCAGTATGAAATGTTGTTATAGTGCTTCTTTTATATTGACAAAATGGAGATGTTCATCCGATATGTCAGATTAAGCATTTATGCATTCTATACACAGGTTATTTTATCATGCACTTTATAGCACCTTAACTTTACCCTCATGCATGAGTTGTCGCGCCACACGTATTTCAGACACTGATCCGGTGGAATTAATATTTGCACTTTATGTTTTGTCTGCCTTCCTATGCCCAAATGATTTTTTAAATCAACATATTGATATATGAGCATCAAATGCAAGAGAAATTATATTGGATTTATCAAAGAATTCAAGAACTATGTCGCAATCAAAGTGGTTTTAATTTAAAAATGTTAAATTATTTATATTCCGCTAAGTTATTAATTTTATGTAACTTAATTGCGTATTTGCACTTGATGTACTCCAGAACCATAGTATGTTGTCCATGTCTATGGACATGTGATCTAATTGAAGGCGAGGGGGAGGCGGGTCTCACTGCATTATAAAAATGAAAAAGATACACTGGGTCATTTCAAGTGAACAAGGGCTTGTGAAGCCCGAAACGCGTATTGCCCTCTTTTACCAGCTGGCCATGCAATAAAAGAAACCTGTGAATTAATTTGGTGGTCCGTCTCCTGCCTTGCTTCGCCGGTCCGATTGGGGATTGGAGGTGGAGTTGTAGAGTTTTCGCGAATCCTTCAAGGGCAACCTTTTGGACAGAAAATTAAGCGGCCGTGCCTAGTCGCGGATTTGCCCCACCGCGGTGCAGCGGGTCTGGATTGCTCGAACATTTGGGCGTTTTCTGGAAGGCAGAAGGCCTAAACTACAGTGGATACTGGGAAAGTCCATGGTGATGCCGCTGGTGCCTTTACCCAACCGGGTTTGAAAATAAAGGATGTTTTTCGGGACAGTGCACTTGCTATCAAGAACCTGATTCATGTCACGGCATTTACACGGACTACCTTATCCAGAATGCCTGGTGGAAACGCCCACTGGGGCGTGACATAATATCTGAATAAATTATTGGTTCCAAAATCACCTGTTCTCGTCATTTCAACCAGCCAGTGAACAAGAGCTTACCACACAGCTCGAAACGCGTATGGCATTGTAACTAAGGCTCGGGGGCATGCTGTTTCTTTCCCGCCTGTGGCTTTGAGTGCAGTAACTTCTGCCGGAGTGGCGAATCCTTCAAGGGCAACCTTTTGGACAGAAAAAAAAAATATATATATATATATATATATATATATATATATATATATATATATATATATACCGACAAAGGCAGTAGCCGAAACGCGTCTGGTGCTCAGAGGGTCAGCAATAAAAACCGATTGATCCTCCTCCCGTGAGTGCTTGTTTTCTTTGAAATTACGGAGGAAAAGGAGCAGAAATATATATATATATGTGTGTGTGTATGTATATAAATATATATATATATATATATATATATATATATATATATATATATATATATATATATATATATTACCTACTGGCGGTCGCCAGTAGGTATATATAGTTAGGATTTTTTCTCTATGGGATTTTTGAAAATTCTATGTCTAATAACTTTGGCGTTTGTGGACGGAATTGGCTGAAATTTTCAGGAAAATGGAACATTTTGTTTCTGAGCAGCCCGTGACAATTTGGGGGGGTTTCATCAAGGGGGGCCGAGAAAAAAGGGGGGTCCCAAAACGCGTTTTTCCCATGTTAATTTCCATAGGGCGGTTGGCCTCACTTTTAGCTCGAACGGCTGAATGGATTTGCACGAAACTTGGCAAAATTGTAGGGACTGTTAGCCCGATGTGCCTTTGCTAGGTCTCAATATATGTGCTCCAGTGGATTTTGAGTAATTTAGGTTCAAAAAAATATATATATCTGGGCGGAGCCTAACCACACATCTGATCTGATTGGCTGTCAGCACTTCATCCAAGAAGTGTTGGCAGCCATCTTGGGACCAATATACATGATAGCACCTCATTAAAAAGCATTGTAGTTAATAGAGGGTTTTAGGACTTTAGTTACATTATAAATCATTTGTTGATGGTACCATACTCGTTTTAGGAATTGTGGTGGGTTCTAAGGTGATTTTACCATGTGAAAAAGCCTTCTGCTGTGATATCATGAATATTGTTTGAAAGAAAACTAATATCTCATGATTTTCCCACAGTGGTTTGGAAGGGGATCTATAAGCTAAACTGAAAGCATATTTTCTGTAAATTCACATTATCTTTCTCAGTCATGTGAAAATGAAGTCTGACATTCTCAGTAAAACATGTACATCCAACAAGGACAGAGACTGTCAGTTGATTCCTTTGTGCTCTACTGCAGCCTCCTAAAGTGTTCTAAAGAACAACTAGAGCGCTAACAGTCCTATGTATTACAAAGGTATAGCACACTTGGAGCCATCGTGATGGGAATAAAGTGGTAACTCTTAAAACATTTAATTTAAAAAGGAACAAAATGAGGGGGTATATTATGCAATAGAAGGTATTATTAGTGCTGCAGAAAGAAAAATTAGGGCACATTTTGAGTGACTTTTCAAATCCTCTTCTATTTCATTAAAAAATTCTGACATGCAGTCTCCCAAAATGGCCACCAGAGACAAAAGAGCCCAAATGTAGCCCAAATATCACCCAGATGTAGCCCAAGTATAGCCCAATGACAGAATGTCCCAGAGTGTTCTAAAGAACAACTAGAGCGCTAACAGTCCTACTTATTACAAAGGTATGGCACACCAGAAGCCATCTTGATTGGAAGAAAGTGGTAACTCTTAAAACATTTAATTTAAAAAGGAACAAAATGAGGGGGTATATTTTGCCATATGAATTATGATTAGTGCTGCAGAAAGAAAAATTAGGGCACATTTTGAGTGACTTCTCAAACCCTCTTCAATTTCATTAAAAAATTCTGACATACAGTCTCCCAAGATGGCCACCAGAGACAAAAGAGCCTAAATGTAGCCCAAATATCACCCTGATGTACCCCAAGTATAGCCCAATGACAGAATGTCCCAGAGTGTTCTAAAGAACAACTAGAGCGCTAACAGTCTTACTTATGACAAAAGTATGGCACACCAGAAGCCATCTTGATTGGAATGAAGTGGTAAGTCTGAAAACACTCAATTTAAAAAGGAACAACATGAGGGGGTTAATTTTGCCATAGAAAGTATGATTAGTGCTTCAGAAAGAAAAATTAGGGATCATTTTGAGTGACTTCTCAAATCCTCTTCTATTTCATTAAAAAAATTCTGACATGCAGACTGAAACATGCACTTTGAATACCAGCAGCAGACGTCCCTGGTGAGCAGTAGCTTTACTACAGTGATCTAATGTGCAACTAGAGTGCTAACATTCAGAATTTATGGCAAATGTGTGACACATCTGAATGCCTTCTTGATGGAACCAAAGTAAACAAGCATTGAAAATGTAATAGATCTCGCCCTCGTTTAAGTTAAAGCCATTCTGTTTGTAATGAGGTGGCTTTTTAGCTTTGCTTTTATTAGTGTTTTTTCAACTTTCATGTAAATAACATGCATCTGTATGCATATAAGTATATGTATGCATGCATTTATGTTTGTATTTATATAGATATACAGATGATATATGTTTATATATGTATGTATATATATATATATATTCACTGAAAAAACCATAGGTTATAGACCATATATAGTTAGGAATTAGCATTTACAAAACCTTGAAAATTCACTGAAAAAACCATAGGTTATAGACCATATATAGTTAGGAATTAGCATTTACAAAACCTTGAAAATTCACTGAAAAAACCATAGGTTATAGACCATATATAGTTAGGAATTCGCATTTACAAAACCTTATTTTACTCACACAAAACCATTGAAATTCCATATATAGTTAGTTGCACTAACTATATATCACGCACCCGCAATCCACTGCTGATGATGTCACATATTACATCATTCATGACATGGTCAGTGACATCACTGATGACATCACTGATGACATCTCAAATGACATCACTGATGACATCACTGATGACAACATCCAGTGACTGTATGTTTCTGTAAAGTTAAAATATGTCTTACATATTGAAGAATGAGTGGATGTATAAGTGTCTGGATGAAGGATTTAGTAGGTGCATGACTGACTGTATGAGTGAGTGATTAAATGTGTCTCACTGAGTGCATGGGTTAGTGACTAAACTGTCTTAATTTGTGCATCATTATGTCTGTTGTTCTGTAAACTGTTGCATGTGTTGATAAGTAGCTATATGAGTAATTATATGGGTTATTGATTGGTTGCCCAAGTATTTGTATGGGAGACTGAGTGTGTGTGTGGGTGGCTGGGAGGTGTATGACTCTGTGCATAGATGTGTGAGCAGTTGATTCACTAGATGTATGGTTTCAAAAGTGCATGTGGAAACAGCTGTATGGGCGGTTGACTGTGTGCATGAGTGTATTGGTGAGTGAATGGATATCTCAGTGCTACATGTCAAAGTAAGTACATATGTAAAACACAGTACATGTGAGAGTTGACATATATAAATAACTGTGCATAAGAGCCAGTGAATGTGGGAGTGGCTGTATGGATCATTGTGAACTTGTATCAGGGATTGTACAAGAGAGTAAATATGTGTTAGTATATGTTTGAATAAGTAACGTTTGTATAACTGTATAGTTGAGGAAATGGAGGTGTGATTGATTCTTTGCATGACTGACTAGGTGTGCGAGTAACTCCATGGATGAGTGACAGTCTGTGAGTGTCTGTTTACACTGATTGTATCTAAGGTTATATTAGAGTCTGAAGAGGTTCATCGTATTATCACATGAATGATATCATCAGTGATGTGATCAGTAATGTCAAATGAGATGTCATCAGTGATGTCATCAGTGATGTCATTTGAGATGTCATCAGTGATGTCATTTGAGATGTCATCAGTGATGTCATCAGTGATGTCACTGACCATGTCATGAATGATGTAATATGTGACATCATCAGCAGTGGATTGCGGGTGCGCGATATATAGTTAGTGCAACTAACTATATATGGAATTTCAATGGTTTTGTGTGAGTAAAATAAGGTTTTGTAAATGCGAATTCCTAACTATATATGGTCTATAACCTATGTTTTTTTCAGTGAATATATATATATATATATATATATATATATATATATATATATATATATATATATATATCAATTCAATGGTTCAAAAGTCATGTATCACGCTCTCAGATTCCCGAAACACCACACAAATCAGTAGAGTCCGAGGTTGTTTATTAACACCTACTACATGTTTCGGCTTCCACGAAGCCTTGATCACGTAAGTGTTGTGCATAGCAGGAGAAACATAAATGCATTTCAAAAGTGTAAACAACATAATCAAAGGACTCAGGTCTCAAAGTGAAAACCATGGCAGCCATCTTGAAGCAGTCAAAATGCGAATAAACAATGGTTGCCAACATGAATAACTGAAAATACAATTGTCATGTACATCGGGACACAAAGGATACATTAATGAAAATCAAAATTATGTAATCCATGTCAGAGTGTGGTCAAAACTTGATGACAAAATTTCAAAATGTTTAAGAACAGAGGTAATTGCGCGTGCTACGTCTAATGCAATTAATTGCTGTGTGTGTGAAAGTAAAACACAGCAAGCCAGTACACTGATAATAAATGCAGTTGATTGTCATTTGTGCAAGTGCACTTAATAAAGTTTGGCCATCAAAAAACAGCAGTAGCCATCGTAACGTAAACAAGGGCAGCTGAAAGGTAGCGAGGAACAAGGTTGCGCAATAAACCTTCCCGGTATTGTGGGT